>NC_080675.1:72065860-72369433 GCF_030445035.2 Dasypus novemcinctus
CAAGATTTTCTTTCAAAGCACACATAGAAGCTTTCACATCATTGATGTGGTGTTTAAATTTCAAATTTGAAGACTTTAACTCATCTCTTTCTTTTGTAACAGTATCCAAAGTATCTAGGAGAAACCAGCCAACATTATAAAATCTGACTCCACAAAACTCTGTTAAGGTATTGAAAACACTCTTACCCAAATCCCTGCTTCTTTTAAGCATGGAAGTAGGGGAATTCAGTGATGATATTTTGCATATTTCAATTGCGAACTTGCACGATGGTCTGTCAATAGCTTCTTTGTTATTGGAAAGGGAGTTGCCATTACCCTTGACTCAAATTAGAGTAGAGAATCAATTGCAAAACTCCCCAAAATACCTCAGACACCCCATATTTAAGACTCTGTTTCTCAAGAACCACTCCTGGTGCCAACCTGTATTAGTCAGGGTTCTCTAGGGAAGTAGAATCAACAAGAGATATCTGTCATAATATGCAATTTTTTCAGAGTCTCTCATGTGAGCATGGGGATGCACAAGTCCAGGTTCCACAGGCAGGCTGCAACTAGGGGCTCCAATGAAAATCCAATGAATGCTCTTGATGAGTTCTGGAAGATGTTGGCTATTGAAATACTAGTTGGGAAATTCTTACCCAAAGCTGGAATCATTTCCCCTTTTAAGGCATTCAACTGATTAGATAAAGCATCACTCATTGCTGATGGCAATCTCTCTGATTGATTTAACTGTAATCATCTTTCTATGATTTAACACTGCAGTAAAGTCAATGGTGACTAAAGTCCATATATGCCCTTGTACTACAGTTAGCCCAGTGCTTGCTTGACCAAACTACTGAGCACAGTTACCTGGCCAAATTGATACATTATTCTATCACAAGTGTCTTACTTTTTTTAAAATTATTATTATTGTCTTCAAAAAAGCTTTAGGTTATAGAAAAGCGAAAATACAGATTATAGGGGATTCCCATCTACCCAACATCCTCCCCCTTTTCCCCTTTCCCCTATTAATAGCATTTTACATGTGGATGGTACATTTGTTACAATTAATGTACAAATATTAAAACATTACTACTTTCCATGGCCAATGATTTACTTTATGGTTTACATTTTAGGCAATATACTTTTGTAAATTTTGATGAAATTTAACATGGCCTGTATCCACGATTGCAAGATGATGTAGAGCACTTACATTGCCCTCAAATGCCCCCCATTCCATCTATTCTATTCCTCCTTCCCCCGCCCCTAAGGAAGCATGGAAACCACCAAGCTTCACTCCTTAAAGAACAACAGCATCGGAGGCTTGACATACTGGCCTGTCCTCCCTATCAGGCACTGCCTATGCTCTCCGGAGTCTCCCACCCCTCTATTTGAGAACATAAAGGACTCCCCAGGATGGTATTCCATCACATTCCTGTTTAGTGTGTGGGTGTTCACCAACTGATACAATGTACTATGACGTGATGAACATTAACATACTCCCTGGAGCCTGTCCCAGGTGCACCCTGTCCCTCATGACCCCCACACCCAACATCCTACGCCAGTAAACCTTCCTTGCTGTATTACTCAGCTGTAGGAAGGAATGCAGTATTAAACCACATAATGTTTACTACATGGAGTTTTGTTAAAATATATATTTAAATATACATATATTTATTAACTTATCAGAACGTATTATAACATAATGTGTAACATATAATGCATAATAATATAATATATATTTAGATATTGCTTAACGCATCTATAAAATAGAATATTACTGTTTTTGTTTCCTAGCTGCTTTTCCATCACATGATTACACATGGTGGTGTCTTCTTTCTCCTCCAGGTTATATGACTTAAGGTGTCTGGTTGCTCTCTGTGGCTTCTCTCTCCACATCTAATCTTCTGTGCTAATAAGGACTTAAGCCAGATTGGGTTAAGACTCAGCCTCATTCAGTTTGGGCACACATAATTAATATCTTCAAAAGTACTGTTTGTAAATGGGTTCACACCCACAGGACTAAAGGTTGGGATCTGAACATACATTTTGTGGGGGCATTATTCAATCCCCAACAATTACTGTTTGGAAATAGAAACAGAAGTTATGGAAATTTGGTTAACCTCAATGATAGCAGCAATTTAAAATCAGATAGTCATTCCTTTTTTACTTATGAAATATCTATGATCAAGTTGGACATATCTGTAATATGATCAGTATTTTTATGTTTTAGGTTCCTTCTTAATACCATTAAAGGTAAATCATAAAACATATATACTAACAATTCTGCAATTATCTTGTGGGTAATTTTATTCATTGACATCCTCACTTATACTCCTTTTGTAAAGTCATATGCTCCAGAGAATATAAAATTAGGTAATAAAAAGTCACCCCAAGGGCTTACAACTAACTATCAAAGTTCTACTTTAAGTCAGCTCAGTAGAAAGTGAAGTAAATGAATTAAAGATCAAA
This sequence comes from Dasypus novemcinctus, assembly GCF_030445035.2. Lineage (NCBI taxonomy): Eukaryota > Metazoa > Chordata > Mammalia > Cingulata > Dasypodidae > Dasypus > Dasypus novemcinctus. The sequence continues at coordinate 72,068,309 of NC_080675.1, forward strand.
AGAAAATGCTATTACCCATCTGTGAGTTTGCTGGAAAAACTCTTTTCATGAAAATTGTTTTATAAGGCATCTACTCTGAAAGTTTCAGTGACTCAGTTTCATGTCAGCTCACTTATTCCAAGCAAGGTGGATTGAATTGAGCATGAGATTGGTTGGAAGACTTCATTTCTATTTCTGAATCTAAGATACCACAGGCAAATCACTTCACTTTTTTCCATATGAGTCTCCCCTATTTCTGTCCTTAATTTCAAATATTCAACAATAAAAATATAATTTTCAATTATGAAGTACTATGCTGCAAGTATTTTTATCTTATAATATCATCTTTGATCTTGAGTGGTCCCTGTCCACATTTTTCTCATTATCTGTGTATTTTGTTATTTTGGGGAACCATATACAAATTTGAAATAATCCAGGTTTCATTAGACATATTGATCCCCTAACAAGCCTTAAAGAACACAAATTTTTATTTCAAATAAAGTAAGGATACATGTTTTATTGTTATTTCCATAGCCACATTTAAAATATGATTTTGGAGCTGACCTCAAAGTCTAGATTGGAAATATGCTATGTTAATGAAGTATACTAACAAATATGGGGTGAAGTAAAGAAAAGAATTCAGAGGATAGTGTTCAAATTTATCAGTGTTTGCTATGACTTGTCACGAAGATGGGGTTTTTCTATCATTTCTATATTTACTGAGAATTTAATATGCCACACATGCTTAATATCGCAATGAAATGAGGACAAAGTTGAAAAGAGAAATTAGTAGAATGTGAGTAAATATTCCAGTTTAAAAAATTCTTTGTGCATGCCTACCTGTCTGAGTTACATTTGGACCAAGATATTACCTAACTCTGCTAGTCAAATTTTCTTTGTCTTAATTTACATTGATGTAGGACATGAAAAACTTTCTTTAAAGAAGAGTGTGTGTGTGTGTGTATACACACACTTCTATAAAATAAAAGTGCTTTGGTCAAGTTGATTGTTAGAGAAGGCCAGATTGACCTAACTTTTTATAGATTTGGGTGTCTTATATCTGCATCTTCCTTTCATTTGGAACTTCTGTCCCAGGGTAGAGAGCTGAAACTAGAATGTGGGTTGACTAACTAGATACAAGTGATTGCTTATTTTCCCAGTTGGCTAGAAAGCTTCCCATTTTATAAATGTGGGCAGTGTATGACTGAAGCAGAAAAATACTGTGATATTGAATACATCAAATATTAAAGGACATCAATATTTTTTCAGAGTCATGGAAAATCCCTTTCTTATTTCTAAGAATAATAATTTATGGCTTACATGAAGTTTATAATTAGTTCAAGTGGACTTACCAATAACCAAGTGGGCCTATATACTTTCACACATAGTAAACACATAACATTTCAATTATTGTCTTGTTCTGCCAAAGTTTCCCCCAAATCAACAGAAAGCATTATAAAATGAGGTTTAGCAAAGATTAGTAGAGATGGAATAAACTTCAAGTTGTTATTTTTTTCCTCACAAAGAAAAATAGAGGTCATCCATCTGTATGAATTCATTTGAGATCTCATTACATTTTTTGATAAATTTTACACATAGAGGCATTATGTAGTCATTCATATATTTATATATACACACACACAAACTTTTGCATAAAATCAACATTTAATAAATTATTTTTTTCCAAAGCACATTATATTTAAACATGTAATTCAATTATATAGTTACATCTTAAATTCTGTTCCTGTGCAGAGACATAAATACATTTAATGCCAGTGTTTAATATTATTACCCTTATGAACATATTTCATGAAGTTTGACTCAATTTTCTTTCCTCATCCTTCATTAAAAGTTATAAATTAAACTCCAAGTGTGTAGTAACAAGCTAAAATGCTGCCAATTTTCAAATCATTAACAATGACACATTTTTTTCAACTTGCCTAGATTATTTTAATTGATGGATTTGTTCTTCATTTGATTACAGATACAGAAGACTAAAATAAAGAAATATGTTAGAATATTTTCATAGTTCAAATAAAAGTGCTATAACAGGCTGACGAGAGAATATAAGCAAATATATAGCAATAGATATTTCATGGTAATTTAGTACATGGAGACATAGTTTAATGACTATGGAGGGTAGGAATTTTAGAGTTTCATGTGGACTGTTTAAATCAGTGGATCCTCATTAATTTAAAAATCTTACATTTTATGATAAATCAATATAATTTATCATAATTTGAATTTTCCTCTCCAGATAAAGATTTTGACTGTAGGAAGGATGGGCTGGAGATGTAACAGAAATGTAACAGCAAGATAACCTAGGAAACTTTTACTATAGTAGATTTTACAAAAGTTCAAATAGGAAAATATTGGGGCCTGGCTTGGGGCAGTGACAATGCAAAAGAAAGGAAGAATCAGATATGAAAGAGATTACAGTTGTAGATATGGTAACTGCTGAAAATGTGGAAGTAATAGGGATTCAATGTAATAAATGATTACAAAGATACTATTCCAAATAAAGGAGTTAAAATATGGAATTAGAAAGAGAGAACAGATTACCTATAAAAAATGCATTTTATATCGCAATCTTACATTTAAGATAAGAGTAAGAAGTTTATTTGATTTATCAAAGTTTATTTACGAAGATAATTAGCCTGTCATTTCAATAACAAAACAGGCAATTCAAATCTTTTTAACTAAGTAACATATCTTGCAAAGGTTATCCTTTTAAACTTCCAAGTAAGAATGGCAAAGTCAAGTCATATCATAAAGTCATTCCCTTTAATACCTAACAAAATGGAGGAAAACTCTTGAACCCAGCAAGATAATTCAAACAACAAAGACAATAAAATACTATTTCAAGACCTTCAAAAGACAGGCATCAAAGAAAGAGAAAGAAGGTTCTAATGAAGATGAGTGGTAGCATGACTCCAAATCCTATCTGTAACCTTCAGAAGCAATATAGGCGAGAAAACACTACTTCTAAACCTTGGGAAAAGACAGATTGAAGAATATCCTTTTCTACCATTTCACTTGTACAAAAGGTTGAAGAGAACGAGTACTGAGATGAGACTTGGGAAATGATGAAAACAAAATGTGTATTGTAAATTCTAGGCCAATCCAGAAAAAAAAAAAAAAAAAAAAACTATGAAGAAGTATGATTGATACGCTAAGAGAGTAGAGAAATTGGAATTACATAAAATGCTCAATTAAAACCAGAGAAGGCAAAAAAGAGAGAAAAAAGAAACATGTGAAATGAATCGAAAATTTTACAAATATGGTAGTTTTTAACCCAACTATACCAATAATCATTTTAAACATTAATTGTTTAAATACCAGTTAAAATACAGAGATTTTCCAAATGAAATTAAAAAGATCAACCTGTATGTTGTCTAACAGAAACCCCCTTGAGATATAAAGAGTCAGATAGGATAATAGTAATCTATAGAGAAAGATATACCATGTTAACACTAATCAAAAGAAAGACAGTATTGCTATATTGATGTGGGCTATGGGTGGGAGGCCCTTTGTCTCTTAAGAGATAACCTAAACTATCTGTGACTTGTGGGTGTGAGATGATAAAAGGCTGCAGTCCTGCCCTTGGTGACCATGGCAAGGACTCCAGTCCCAGGAAACAGTTTAACAATGCAAGGTCTATAAACTTTAAGTATTCAGGGGAAATGCAAACCAAATATGCTAAGAGCTTATCTAGAATGCCTGAAGTCCAGGCTAAAAGCTTACCTAAGATGTGGAAGATATATATGCTAATTAAAGCCTATTGAGAACTAAAACAAAGGGACCATTTAACCTTTCCTCTCTGTATAAAAGGAACTTAAAAGTCTCGTTCGGAACTCAGGATTAAAACAGAAAACTCCTGAGTCCGGCTGGCCTTCAATAAACCATTTTTCCTTCTCAAAATCATTCCTGAATCCTGGCCTCTCTATAACACATAATTAAAACTCTCTCAAATTCTACAACAATACTACATTTAGACAAAGAAGAGTTCAGAACAAGGAAGAATATCAAAGGAGAAGAGAGGCATTGCATAATGATATAGTGGTCAATTCTTCAAAAACACATTATGATCTTAAACATTTATGGACTGAAAAAAGCATCAAAATACATGAGGAAAAAAATACAAAAGGGAAATAAACAAATCCATTATTAAAGTTAGGAAATTTTACACTCCTCTGTCACTAATTGATGATATATGAAGTAGGCAGAAATCCATTAAAACTATAGGTGAACAAACAGTACTATTGATTAACTTGTTCTAAGTGACTTTTATAGAATGCTCCACCCAACAACAACAGAATACATATTCTTCTCAAGCTCACGTAGAACATTATCCAAAGTACACCACATCCTAGGCCATTAAGCAACTTTTAAATATATATATAAATCTTACAAGTTTGTTCTCAAACCATGAAGTAATTAATTAAAATAGAAATCAACAACTGAAAGATAGCTAGAAAATAACAAAAACATTTTTAAATAATGCATGGATCAAAGAAGTCACAGGAGAAATTGAAAAACATTTTGAACTAAGTGAAAACAAAAATATATAGTATCAAACTTTGTGGGATTTAATGAAAGTAGGGCTTAGAGGAATATATGTAGCACTAAATGCATATGTTAGGAAAAAAGAAAGATCTAAAATCAAAAACCTAAATTTCTCCTCTAAGAAAACTAGATGAAGAAAAACAAGCCTAAAGCAAGCAGAAGAAAGGAAATAATATAAATTAGAACATAATTCAATTAAATTGTCTGATAGGTTGAATAATGGTCCCCAAAGATGGACAAGTCCTAATCTCAGGAATCTGTGGATTTTACCTTATTGTGTAAATAGTATTTTGCAGATGTGATTAAATTAACAATTTTAAGATGGGGAAATTATCCTGGATTATCTGGATGGGGCTTGAATGTAATCACAAGTACTCTTAGAGAGGCAAAGGGGCATCTGACTAGAGAAGAAATATAGAAGATGAAAGGATGGAAGCCAGAGGTTGGAGTGATGAAAGGAAGGGATCATAAGCCAAGGAATTCAGGTACTTCCTGAAGCTGAAAAAGGCAAGGTAACAGAGTCTTCCCTAGATCTTCCAGAATGAGCCAGCCCTGTTGACACATTGAATTTAACCCACTGAAAGTGATTTCAGACTTCTGGCCTACCTAACTGTAAATTTGTGTTATTTTAAGCCACTGAGTGAGTAGTAATTTATTACAACAGTCTCAAGAAATGAATAAAAAATAGAAACAAGAAAACAATAGAGAAAAACAATAACAACAGTCAAACTTCCAGCCAGGCTATCCAAGAAAATAAGACCTATTTCATCAATATTGGTCCCATGGATATTAAAGAAGTGAATAGGTTGAAAAACTCCAGGCCAAAATTTTTATAATATAGATGAAATAGAACACTTTTTCAATAGACAAACTATCAAAACATACACAGGAGAAAGAGATTCCCTGAATTACTTCTTTCCTATTAATAAATTGAATGAATTAAAATCATCCCAAAAAATAAAGCACCAGACACAGGTTATTTTGCTGGTGAATTCTATACAGCGCTACAAAAGAAATAATATCAAACCATTATAATCTTATAGAAAATAGTGTTCCAGAAGGAATACAAGCCAAATCACTTCATGACGTCAGCATTATCCTAATGTCAAAAATAAATAAAAATGTTACAAATAAAGAAGAGCAGAGGCCACTGTCTCTCATGCATACAAACGTAAAAAAAAAAATTAACAAAATATTAGCCATTTAAATTCAACAATAAAAAAAAGATAACAGAACTCAACCAAGCAGGCTTGGTCCCAGGAAGGCAAGGGCTTATTCACTGTGCACATATAAATCAATACACTTCAACGTTTAAACAGACCGAGTTAAAAATAAGTGTTTGCATGTATGTAGGTGTGTGTGTCTGTGTGTCTGTGTGATTATATAAATAGATGCAGAAGAAAGAATGAGACAAAATTTAATAACTACTCATGGGAAAGTAAATTTAAAACTAGAAATTGAAGTGGCTCTCCTTAACTTATAAAGGGAATGTATTTTAAACTATAGCTAACACCTTACTTAATGATGATACAAAGAATGATTTTCTTTAAACACTGGGGAAAAGGAAACAATGTTCTCTCATACCTCTTCTTCTCAATATCACACTTGGAAAATTCTAGGTAGTGGAAAAATACAAGAAAAAGAAATAAATCTATGCAACTTGAAAAAGAAAAAGTAAAATCACCTTTATTTACACACTTATAAATAATAGAAAACCCAAAAGAATATACAAAAACAAAACAAAAAATCTCCTGGTATTAATAGGTTAAGTAGAGCATGGTTACAATATATACTGTCAAAAAACAAAATTTATTTTCTTATATATCAGTAAAGAATAACTGGAAATTGAAATAAATATATATCATTTATAATAGCAGCAAAAATATTGAAACCCTTGGGTATAAATCTAATAATATATATATATGATCTGAATGTAGAAAACTAAAAAACACTGATAAAATAAATCATAGAAGATCAAAATAAAGAAGTATTTCATATTCATGGATTGGAAGATTCAATTCTGTTAAGATGTCAATTCTTCCCAAATTGATCTATAAAGCAATGAAATCCCACTCAAAATCCTAACAAGATATTTTGTTGCCCTAGACAAACTAATTCTAAAATTTATATGGCATGGCAAAGGACACAGAATAGCCAATAAAATACTAAAGAAGGGCGGCGGACTTGGCCCAATGGTTAGCGCGTCCGTCTACCACATGGGAGGTCCGAGGTTCAAACCCCGGGCCTCCTTGACCCGTGTGGACCTGGCGCATGTGCAGTGCTGATGTGTGCAAGGAGTGCCCTGCCACTCAGGGGTGTCCCCTGTGTATGGGAGCCACACACACGTGCAAGGAGTGCGCCCCACAAGGAGTGCGCCCCGCAAGGAGTGCACCCCGTAAGGAGAGCCGCCCAGCGCGAAAGAAAGTGCAGCCCGCCCAGGAATGGCGCCGCACACACAGAGAACAGATGCAAGATGAAGCAAAAAAAAGAAACACAGATTCCCGTGCTGCCGCTCACAGCAACAGAAGCGGACAAAAAAGGTCCAGCAAATGGACACAGGAAACAGACAACGGGGATGGGGGGAGGTGGGGGGTAAGGGGAGAGAAATAAATAAATAAATCTTTTTAAAAAATACTAAAGAAAATTAAATGTAACATTAAAAAAAAAAAGAGAAAAATGTAAAAAAAAAAAAACCACAACCCAAGAAAGAAAAAAAATGTTAGAGTTTACTTAATTAAAAAGCCTTGCTCTTCAAAAATCATTATTAAGTAATTGATAAACAAGTCACAGAATGGGAGAAAATGCTTGAAAGTTACTTATTATCAACTTGTTTCCTAAATATAGGAAAAAATAATAAAACTCAACAGTGAGAGACCAAAAATCCAATTAAAATGAAGGCAGAAAATCTGAACAGATATCTCATAAAAGACAATAGATGCTATATATGTCTTTAAGAATGGCTGAAACCCAAAAATCTGACAATACTGACTGCTGGCAAGGTAGAGGAAAAGGGACAATGTAAAATGATGCAGGTACTTTGACAGAGAGTTTGGCATTTTTAAGTGTAGTCTTTTTATACAATTCAGCAATCATATGCCTGGATATTTACTCAAATGATTTGGAAAGTTCTGTCTACTCAAAAATATGCATGCAAATATATATAGCAGATTTATTCATAATCACCAACAACTGGAAGCAACTAAAATACCCTTTAGAAGAGGAATAGTTAAATTCACTTCTAAATGACACTCAGCTTAATAAAGGTACAGATGGATATGTATAGAAATATTTATAGACATGTGCATATATAAGGGTAGTGAACACATACATTTCCTTGATCTGTTACCTGAGAAGACCTAAATACAATGGCACACTGATAGTAGCACACACACCCACCTACCACCCTGATCTTTGTTTCTAATAGCATTCCCCAATAAAACATTCCCCAACATGGAGAAATGACTGATTCTAGGATTGACTGGGGAAGGAAGCATACAAACTGAACCTGGAACTTTTTTTTTTTTTTTTTTTTAATATCAGGAACTGCTAAAACACAAGGATAACATAAATACACAATAATGGGGTCATGTCATCAGGACACAATAACCAACTAAAAGTGTTCCCAATGATAAATATTTTAAAAGATGAAGCACATATTTAAGTACTATTGTGTTATAAACCAAAGTATAAAATAAATATTCATGTGTCATATAAGTAAATGTTTAAATAAGCAATGAAATGGGAAGAATAGGCAAATCTGCTGTGCAGAAAAATTACCAATAATCTATACAGATTCTCTGACCTCAAGAAGGTTGGCAATAACTCCCCACCTTCAAAGTGTAGTTATACATATTGACTTCTTTCCAAAGAGTACAACATGGAAAAGAGAAAGAAGATAATTATTGATGATAGTTTATACTATCAATGAGAATAGCACTTTTCCAACATGATAATTCTTCCAGAAAGCCATTAACCCAATCTAATAACGAGAAAAATATCAGACAAAATCCAATAGAGATAGTCTATGAAATTCCTTAGCAGTATCCCCCAAAACTGAGAAATAGTCACAACCAAGAGAAGCTTGAGGAACCATGAAGACTAATTGTGATGTGGTATCCTGGAACTCAAGAAGGATATTGGATAAATATCCTTATTCAAAGGACATTTGAATAAAATATAGACCTTTGTTAATGATAATGTATCAATATTGGTTCATTAATTCTGACAAATGTATCATAATAATGAAAATCATTAACAATAGAGGAACTCTACTACATCTGCAAATTGTCTTTAAATCTATAATTTTTCTAAAATAAAGTATTCATTAAAAGGCATAAAATGCACAAAATATACTTTTATTCCTTCCTAATGAAACATACCCAAAAGAAAGTTCCCATGTTGAAATGAGGATATATGTAAATTTCCAAGTATCTACACATTGAAATAAAAATCATCTTACAATAATTTGAATGAATACCCATATAAAACATTTAAAACATATATCAGGAGAGATGGCATGGTCAACTTTTTCTACCAACTTATAGACATATCTCTGTAAGTCCTCTTTTTCCCCAGTATAGTTCCTATCAGGCTATCTGACATACCCCCACCCCAAACTAGACCTTCAACTCTTCCCCTGCAATGTACAACTTCTGATAGCTGAATAATGTAAAGCAGTTTAAGAATTGACTGATAGTATACGCCAACTTAATATCACCGTGTTAAAAGTGATCAAAATGTAAACAAACATAATGAACTTCCATTATTAGGGACATTTGAACTAGATATCCTGAAATGCTTTTACTAAAATGCAGCAAAAATTAACACGAAAACTAAAAAGAAGTCATTTTAAATGATTAGACAGGACTCCAAATATATAGTGGAATTTCCCTATGGTTAGGAATAAATGGACAGAGGAAGTAAGCCAGCAGTACCTCTGACATTATCCCGGCAATATTCAGAAACCTATGTAGTCTCAATATTTTTGTGTCATATGTAAAATACAGAATAATGATGCCAAACACTCTATATAAATGCTAGATGTAGAAAGGATTAATCCTTGGGAAAAAATTCTCAGCTATGATACACTACAGGAAAAAACTCTTCCTTATCTTTAATTTTTTTGAAGGTGAAGAAAGAAAAAAAAGGCCTCCTTTGTTATTTCACAAACATAAGCCAGCTAAAATACAGAGTTTTGGAACTTAAAATCATACTATGTAGCATTAAACCTTAAAAAAAATTCCATTTAATGAAAAGGAATTTAAACTGTAAACATGTTTGGTAGAGGCAAAACACAAATCCTCCATGGAAAACAAAACCCTTTAGCATGTCACATAGAATATTCAAGGAAAGAATGTCAACAAAATGAAACACAAGGTCAAAATTCAAAACACTAAAATGAATCAAACAAGAAATGTTAGTTCAACAGATATTTCAAACAAATGAACCAATTTCACAACCAATTAAAATAACAAAATTATCACGTAGAATACGTAAAGTAAAGATGATTGGTATGCTTAAGGGAAAAGAAGAAAGGGAGTCATATGTGGGCAAGAAAGCAGTGACCCAGAAGATTTGTTTTAAAGTAGAACTTTTGGATATGATAATTATAAAACTAGAAATAAAATTCAAAGAAAATATTTAATAGCAAACAACAGAAGAGACAATAATTGCACTATTACACTGACTGATATAAAGTTTACATGTAAGGTAGCAGAAGGACAAAGAAATAGAAATTTGGAAATAGAGGTTAAAGTATTTCAGAATTCCTGAAAGATCATAGTGTGGAAGAAGGAGGAGAAAATATCCTGAGGAATACAATGGTTGAGAATTATTCAGAACAAATTTAAAAACAAAGATTCTTAGATTCTGAAATCCAAACAATCCACACAGAAAATAACAATAAGCCCACATGATACACTAACTGCAAAACAAAGATGTAAAGAGTCTAAAAGTAGATAGGATAAAAGATAGATTGCTTCAAAGGAAATACCATTGCGGCTTCAGTCATCTCAACAGAAACAGAGGAAGCCAGAAGGCAATTTCTTCAAAGTTCTATGAGAAAATAATCGTCAAACTAGAGAAGTTACACCTAGCACATAATTTTACAACAACTGTGGGACAAAACCGATTTAGATAAACAAAACTGAAAGGGATTACTATCAAGAGATTCTTGCTAATTAAATTCCCTAAGAATGCACTTCAAAAAAGTAAGTAACCTGAGAATAAGGTCCTGAGAAGTAGGAGAAAAGATAAATGAAGCAAATGGCAAACCGAAGTTAAATTTAAGCAGCCCTTGGTTCTAAATATCATTAATAATAATTTTTAATGTATATAAACAAACAATACAAAGGGGTGATTAGAATTAAATTATTGAGCATTTCAAAGAATTGCAGCAATATAAATTACCTTTCAATGTTTTTATATGTTAAAAGTTAATGAACAGTAGTCTAGAAATAATATGTCTATCTTTTAGACCATTAAATGGGGAAAAGGGAATGGAATTTGCTTCAGTTTGCCAGGCTTCTAAGACAAATACCACACAACGTGCTAGTGTAAGAACATGGAATCAGGAGCAGTAAGAAGGTTTTCTTCCTTTCAGGAGGGTAAAGTTTCAGGGGGACAGCAATCCTTGGGTTCTTTAAAGTCCCCTTCACATGGCAATTTCCTCTCCTTTCTCTTCCAGATTCCTGCAGACTTCCGGCTTCCACCCCCTCACCCCTTCTCCTCACATAGCTGTCTTTCTCTTTCTTCTGCTTCAAAGGACTTCAGTAATACAGATAAGGCCCAACCTCATTCACTTGGGCTACATCTGAACCAAACTATCTTGAAATGATCCTGTTGATAATGGGTTCACACCTACAGGAACGCAGGTCAAATCCCATGTCTAAATTGAAGGGCATAATTCAGTCCTCCACAGGCCAACAAAAATAATAGGAACCTAAATCATAGTAGAAACAATATCCAGAAAAAATAAATCCAAAATAAGTGACAAAAAAAATTTCCAAAATCATATGGTAGAAATAAAATTGAAAATATCAGTAATCCAAACTAATGTAAATGGACTGAACTTCTCAGGTGAAAGCATGAATTCTCAGTCTTATTTTAAAAATACTAACCAAAGAAAAGCAAGTATTATTCTATTAAAATCCACTATTTTAAATTCTTATATTCAACAATATACAAGAGGTTATAGGTAGCAGAGTTTGACAAGGAAAAGAAATAAAAGTGAAAATTAGAATGTAAAAACAAAATTATCACTATTTAAAAGTGGTATCACAGGAAACGGACTTGGCCCAGTGGTTAGGGCGTCCGTCTACCACATGGGAGGTCCACGGTTCAAACCCCGGGCCTCCTTGACCCATGTGGAGCTGGCCCATGCGCAGTGCTGATGCGCGCAAGGAGTGCCGCCCCACACAGGGGTGTCCACCGCGTAGGGGAGCCCCACACGCAAGGAGTTTGCCCCGGAAGGAGAGCCGCCCAGCATGAAAGAAAGTGCAGCCTGCCCAGGAATGGCACCGCCCACACTTCCCATGCCACTGACGACAGCAGAAGCATACAAAGAAACAAGACGCAGCAAATAGACACAGAGAACAGACAACTGGGGGAGGGGGGGAATTAACATAAATAAATAAATCTTTAAAAAAAATAAAATAAATGTGGTATCATTAACTATGTGGAAAACCCCCAAAAAACTACAAGAAAATTATTAGAATCAATAAATATGACCAATGGTATAGACTATAAGATCAAAAAGCAAAATATAAATTCTGTATTTATAGTAAAAGGATAGAAAATATGATTAGAATTTAAAATAGTTTTAAAAACTATCATGTAAAACAGCAACAAAGAAAGTAATGTACAGGGAATAAATTTGCAAAAGAAAGAAAAAAATTATAGACTTTCATTACCAGATTTTATTTAGGTTCTTGGATATGCTACAGAAATTAATTTCAAGAGCATGCTGAGTAAATTAGGCCAGTAATTTATTCAGATAGGGAGGGAAGAGAAATGGGAGAAAACAGAGCAAGAGTCCCAGGTGGAAAGGAAGGGGCTGAAAAGTGATAATGTGGGCTGATTTATAAGCTACAATTCCCCATTATAGGTTATAAATCCCTAGGTTTACTTGGGTGGCCATGTGGAAGAGGGAAAATGGCCAGAGAAGTGCAAAGAGGATAGGAATGGAGCACGAGATCATGCTTAGGCTCTGTGCCTGCCTTTTTAAACTATTAGTTATTCCACCCCTTTGCTAATGGCAGGGGACGGGTTCCATCTGTTTGCTGTTTTGATTGATTACCCCATGCATCAATTCCCCTTGAGGGCCCAATGATAAAGTCCTTGGGGAATATCTGGGGCTTCTCCTGGCTTCCAGAGGAAGTCTTTGTCCTGAGTATCAGAATCTTGGGGGTGGAGGTGCTCCAGCAGCCATCTTAAGGATTATTGATTTCCACGTGGACTCTCTGCCAGGTTCCAGATCCAGCTATTGACTTCCTATCTTACTAGCCTGTTTCACTTTCTTATAAGAAGAACTAAAGGAATATAAAATAAAGGTTTTGCATGTGGATATTGAACTAATTTCTAGAGATGTTGATTCTTTCCAAATTTATGTGTAGATTTGATATAATTCCAAGTAATATCCCAGCAAAGTTTTCATGGAATTTGACAAGTTATAATTAAATTTTACAAGGAAGATCAAAGGCGCAAGAATGTTCATGGCATTTTTGACCAAAAAAAAGTGGGATGACTAGATTTGAGCTGGCAGAAATAAAGATTCTTATAAATCTAATACATTAAGAAAATGTATGATTTGACAATATATGATTTGACAGTATATAGCAGCATATGACAGTATATGATGTCAGGGATGCTGAAACAAAGTAACAAAGATTAATTGACTTAAACAATGGGAATTAATTTTGTCATTTTGAAGACTGTGACAAAAGTGTAGAAGTCCAAAATCAAAGTATCAGTAAGATCATGCCTTCTCTGAAATTGCAGGATTCTGGTGGTGGCTTGTGAGCCCATAACTCAGTCTGTGTTTTCATAACAGGGCCATCTCACTACTGCTCTGTCACCTCCTACTGTATGCTCTGCTACTAAAGACTTCAGTCATACTGGAATAAGACCCAACCTCAGTCAACTAATCTAACTCTTAACAACTTCAAAGATCCTGTTTACAAATGGTCCACATCCACAGGGCCAAGGGTTAGGACTTGAACATGACTTGTTGGGAAACATGTTTCAATCCACAGCAGATACTGACAGAGTAATGAAAAAATAAATAAATGACATAGAACAAGAAGTCAAGAGAAATATCCACACATATACAAAATCTTGATATAGCACAGAAGTGTCATTAGAGAACATTGGAGAAAGGATGGACTATTAAACATGTGGTGATGGGGAAAATTATTTTTGATATGAAAAAAATAAAACTAAATATCTATTGAGTGTCTTTTATGAAGTTCAATTTCAATACATAAATTCATGAAGTATAAAGAAAATATTTTAAAACAAAAATAGAGAATGTTGTCTTTGCTTTTGGGAAAGAAAGTCTATCTTAACAGGACACATAAAGCATGATTACAGAAACAAAAAGTGAGGCGGAGAGTCCTGCTCTGTACTCTATAGTGATATAAATATATGTTCTAATGAAGTTTGTCTGCTTGAACAAATTAGGTCATTCCCTGAAGTCATTAAAAAAAGCATAAACAGATTGAAAATTTGACATTTTAAAATTAGGAACACCTATCAGGGAAGTGGAGGTGGCTCAAGTGATTGGACTTCCACTTACCATATAGGAGTTCCTGGGTTTGATCCCTGGGCCTCTTGGTGAAAAAAAAAAAGAAGGCATGCTGGCGTAGGGAGTCAGTGCCCACATGGTGAGCCATGCAGCAAGACGGTGATGCGACACTGGGAAAGGACAGAGGCAGCAAAAACAGCAGGGTGGGGAAGAGGAGGGGGTGGAGTGGGGGAAGAAAAACAAAAACACCTATCAGTTAATAGATAGCAAAAAGAGAATGAAAATACAAGCCACTGACTAGAAAAAGTTATTTGCAACACTTTTACTCAACAATAATATATATATATATATATATATATATATAATTTCTATTGGCGTGAAAGCAATTTCTGAACTAGCATATCCTTACAAGACACTAGCATAGAATCAAGTGGTATATTCAATTCATATGAAAAAAATAAAAAGTACTATGACTGTTTCTGCCAAATCAGCAATCTCAGAGCAAGTAAAAACCAGGGAACTTAATTCAGTCTGATATTATAGACAAAATAATAGTGGCACATTAATTACCATTCCCATGTAATCAAAGTGTCTGTATTCTGTGAGTGAGTTACACAGGGATTAGATGATTAGTTTACAGATGGCATTGGAAAAACATTTCCCTCTCAGTAAAACAGAGTTGGTGGTGTATATGATATGATATCTTTAGATTCTATAGCAACACAATTCTCAAGTACTTCCTGATGTGAAATTTAACTTTAAAGTTTCATTTCTATGCTCCAGCTCATGAACTTGACACTGTTCTATCACCAAGGGAAGATTATTCTCTGCATGGTATGGAATTTTAGAAGTTAATTAGAGATGCTACGTGATTTCACATACTTGTAAATGTTCAAATGGAGATTTGATAATCCTCAGGAAAGGGTTTTTCAGACAGAGAAAAAGGATAGATCTGTTGTTGATTTGCATTGCAGGTTTGATGTAAAGGTGACTGATTTAGAGAAAATTACAAGTGTCTATAGTATGTTTTTTTACTCAGAGGCTCTGATTCCTATGTGACATTCCTCCAGTGACTACACAGTAGATCAGGAAGTTACAGATATTGCAAGGATACAGATGTTAATGGCAATGAAGACTTTGGGCACTGCCAACAACTGTGACGTATAGGAGACTAAAATTATCATATTTAAAGAAGAAAGGCATTCTTACAAATCATGGCTTGTATAACGCTATATTATTCTTGCTTATGTTTTTCTCTATCTACCATTACATCCATGAAAACAAGGACCCTATTGAACCTAACTCAGTATCTTTTATATGGTAGAGATTTAATAAGTATTTGCCAAAAGAATACAGGAATGAATACAGTATAACCACTAGTGTTATATCGTGAGGGAGGCAAAGATGAATGACATGTAGCTTCTGCAGATTTCAATTTCATGAAAGTTCATATAGATTGAACATTTAGAGATGAATTCACAGTGTTTTGGCATGTGAAGGCATTCTTTAATATGATGTGCTAGATAACACCTCTATATGTTTCTATCACCTTTCTCTGAACTCCTTAGCACTTAATTGCTTGGATTGCTCATTTTAACACCTAATCACCTACTATCTTGCCTATGTTAATTGTCTGCCGATCACTCAGAGAATTTTATTGCATGCCTTTTGTCTTTTCTCAATTAGATATTTTCAACCTGAGGTACATTAAGAATTACTAAGGGGTCGACACGTACAATTAATTTCCAGATTCTAACATCCACATATGCCTTTCTTAAAGTTGGCCTGAAAACAAATCTAAATCCATATAGTCTGCTCTCACTTTACACAGTTAGGGCATATACCTCCTTCATCACTAGTTTTTATAATGTACTTTAACCAAATTTTTTTTTTTAAAAACCTTCAAGAGACCAGAGGGATATATTTAAATATTGTTTACAGGAAGTTCTCCTTTAATGCTTAATAAAAGCTCTCATAAATTTTTTTTTAAAATCTAAACAAGTGTGTTTTATCGATAAGAGATTAGCTTTAATGGATACAAAATTGCTGTGTAAAATAAGTGTTTTTAAGATAAATTTCTCTAGGTAGAGATTACCTCTTAGTAAAAGTATATATTTCTATTCATGTAGCAAAACAGAATGGGATTTACAAGTGTAATTGTCCCCATCCCGGAACACACAAATTCTATCAGGTGGCAGTTTGCCCTAAGTACAATTTTTACTCAAACATTATCAGGACTTGTAGTGACCACTTGCAAATCTTTTTTTTTCTTCTTCTTTTTCTTTTTTAGCTTTCTCTAGCATAGTTAATAAATGCCAAAATAACCCAAATAATTGAACTTGCTTGGGGGTATTGCAGTCATGGAAAAATTTTTCTTGGTAAAAACATTGCTCAATACACCTAAACATAGAGCCTTTAACCATTCAAAATTCACTGGTAAAAAGTCAAAGTTGACAAGAACACCATTTGAGTTTATGAAGTACTGTACCTTCATAAATAATGTATTTGACCTCATTTTATTTTTTGTCTGAACAAAATAGAAAAACCGAGCCAACCTCCTTCATCCTCATATTAAACTGTGGTAAAATAAAAATACGGAAGCAGCACCAGCTCCCTCCTCCTGCATCAGGGACTGCGCTGCCCACATAAGGAGAAATGCTGAGAAAACACCCACGGAGTGGCCCTGCAGCTCCTTCAAAAGCGAGGCCTCTCCACCAGCCTGTCCCTAGGATACAAAATATTTTCCATTCTTCTAGGATGCATGGAGAAATGTGCATTACACAAAATGAAGGAAATGACAAATAGTTCAGATAATATGCACACAAAATTATTACTATTTGCCTGCCCACAGAAAACCATTAAAAAACAGAACAACAAGGAAGAAACAGGAATTGGAAAAAACTGGTAAGTATTTGGGCCACTGACAGGTCCTAGGTCACAAAAACATACCTGCAAAGATTCCTGATTTCCACTGCTGGGGATGATCTTTACAAATGCATTTGAAGAAAAACATGTTAGGGTATGAAAATACAAAATGGTTTATTTCAAACAGGTCAATTATTACTTTTCTTTAAAAATCTATTTTTAATTGAGTTGATCAAAAATAATTTTGCTGAGTCTAAAAGAATCTTAGTGGCAATATGAAAATTGGAGTTGATACTTTGATTTTCTCTGTAGCACACAGTATAACCAAGACCAGGGAAGAACACTACAAAAGTGACTGCAATAGTGGTTTTAAAAATTATCTAGCATCAGAATCCAGAGACTTCTTAAAATTCATCCCTAAAATTCTGTTCTATAAAAAGCTAAGCATAAACATATATCTTATTAGATAATTCTTTTCCATTTTATTTGGTAAAAAGATAAACGTGTAGATGAATTAACGGTGTTGAAATATAGCAGCAAAACTGGTTTTAGGTGTTATGTCCAAACAAAGGCACAGAAGTATGTCTGTGTGTGGTGCTACTGCTAAATCATGGACTTGTACCAACTCAGCTCCTCTTTCTATATCACTGGGTCTCTACCACTCAAGAACACTTGGAATCAATGTGAATTTGTTTCTAGATATAAATCAAGAGTCTCATCAATGATTAGTAATTTAGGCCAACTGAAATGAAAGAAACTTAATATTATCTAAATATGCTGACTGATCCTTGAAACAATTCTAACATTAGTGGTTAAGGAGGAAGAAAAATGAAAATGGACAGTTCACACAAAACATAAAGTATAATATAGCAACGAAATGCAAATGTTAAAAATATTTCATACACAATAACTCACATACCAAATATTTTTTTAAAAATTTAAATTCTCAGACACATGTACTGTAGAACTTGGATGGGCAACCTTCCAACCATCTTAAGAAAAATATGCAACTGTACCCTTTCTCTGGAATGTTTTCTTTTTTATCTTGAAAATTATTTTCTTACACGTGGTGCCTTTGAGCACTGAAAGCTCCATCTCCTCTTGCATTTGCATCTTCATCTGTGCCTGCATTCTTGCAGTCATCTCTTTCATGCAATGAAGTTTAGCTCCCTTTTCCAACAATATCTGGTCTTTACTCCTATCCTCATTCTCCACCTTCCTGCCGCTCCACTTCAGCCTTTGGGGACAGAAGTTCTCACAGTGAAAGTCCTGGGTAACCTGCAGGTCCTGCAGGTGAGCAATGAACATCACCCAGAGCTTTAACAAGTCCTGCTCTGGGTTCTCCACCTCCACGACAACCCTCAGGAAGAGGCCGCTTCTGACTTCTTGCCTTTGACTTTAGTCAACTGATTTGGACCGACCCCAGCACAGAAAACGGAATGCTGGCAGAATGCTGGCCTTGTGAAATCAAGTCTGCTCTTTAAAATCCTCCTCTTCATCTGGCAAATGATGGATTTTGATGTTATGGTCTTCAATATAATCCAGAATCCTTTCCTTCAGTCCCTCCCTGTCCTTCAGAGTCAGTGTGCTGTGTCGGCTTTTGCAAGGGCATGCACAATGGTCACTTTATTGTGTATTGCCTTCATGAAAACAACATCTAAGTGCTTAAATCTATGTCCAAAAGATAAAATAATGTAAAAGTAGCAATGCCCTCTATCTACGATGTGCGGAAGATTCAGTCCACTCTCATCATTCGGGTACTATTCAAACTGCTCAGCGACGTTGGCGACAATGGTCTTAAAACAGCCTCAGCAGGTGACTGCGTCGCCGTAGCCCAGCAGGTCCACTAGTCAGATGCAGCTTGATCCCTGGCCCTTCTATCTCAACCGTTGAAACCTCAATTTGAACAGTTCTTTCAATTTTCTCTGCTGCTCCAGATAGGATTCTTTCTGAGTAGAGATCAGTCAAGAAAAAGCTGTTTATGAGTGTTCATTTTCCTATGCCAGATTCATCAACCACCATTAATGTGAACTCAAAACCCCTTTTTATGGATTTTTAAAAATATATATTTTTATTTATTTTTAAAAGAAACATAGAATACATAAAATGTTACATAGAAAATATGGGGGATTTCCATATGCCCCCTCCCCATATCCCCCACTTTTCACATATCAACTACTTTCACTAGTTCGGTACATTCATTTCAATTGATGAACACATTTTGGAGCATTGCTACACAGCATGGATTATAGTCTATATTGTAGATTATGGCAGGATATATAATGTCCTTTACCTGTCTTTTGCAATGTCAATTCCAAGTCCCAAAAATGTCCCCATATTATACCTCTTTTTCCCTCTTCCTGTCTTCAGCAACTCCAGTGGCCACTGTCTCATCAGTGATATAATTTCTTCCATTGCTAAAATCACAATAAGTATATAGTAGAATACCAGTAAGTCCACTCTAGTCCATATTTTATTCCACAAGGATTTTACTCCCTGAGTATTTGGGGATGGTGATGCCCACTGCACCTCTAATTGAGAGAGGGCTTTGACACCATATGGCTGATGGATGGGACTCTCTTGCTTGCAGTTGTAGACTCTCTAGGTTCCTTGGTGTGGTGGTTGTCCACCTCACTGCCTTGTTAGTTGTCCTGGATGAGTCTAATGAACTGGAGAGTACATGTTGCAGGGCCTGGCTGAAGATTTGCAAATCCAACATAGCCAGGAATTTCTGGATTCACAAGCTGATTTGGTTGCAGCTTAGACATTTTTAATAAAGTTTCATCAATGTGGCTGAGGGAGGACCAGATGTGAACTCTCAGAAATTCTTAAACCTTTAAATCTTTCTTCTCTTTACACACACACACACACACAGAGCACACAGTAACAGTCCAAATACATGCAGAGAGTTCTATGTTAGAAATGGATATATTGGCCTATATCTAAAGACCAAATTCAGAACAAGCAAAGCATTGCTGATATTTACTCTTTAAAATGTAATATTTTATAAAGATCACAGGACTGCAAAATTCTTTTAAAATTGAATTAATTTAATATGCAAAATACATATTCCTCCTTTAAACAATCTTCACATTATTTAACACTTTAAATTGATAGGTCTAATATTTCCTACCTCCTAATAACAAGAAATAAAATTTCTTAATTGAGGATAAAAAAAATTTAGATGCCAGATTTAAAATATGAGAGAATTTATGTAGTTTTTCCAAACTCTTTTAGAGATGTACAGTAAAACTTTTGAAGTCATCTACTCTAGAACTTAAACTCTTAGAGGACAGGATTCTATGAACCTTCAGGAATTCTGTAAAACTTTATTTGATTTAACCACTTTTTAAACTGAGTATGTGTGCTGGGCAGAAATATGAAATATTAGCGTTTCTTAAGAAACAGGCCAAAACTCCTTTGTAAGCATTGCCAGTAATTCAGTTATTCTGGTAGTTAAATCTTGTCTGCCAGGGGATGGCAATGGATCATATTCATCTTCTTCTGCAGCAGTGAAAGAGTATCTATTTCAATAATAATTTTGCATTAAAAGAATTCACAGGACCTCTGTGGTATACAACCATAAGCATTTATGTAGCTCATGTGTTTTTGGATCAGCAATTAAGGATAGACATGGACTGAAGGTTTTTGGTCTTGGCAGAGGTCATGTAAATCATAGTGTCTTCTGGAACAACTGAAATAACTTGGCTCGCTCTGTGGGTCTCTCTCATCCTCTGGCAACTAGCACAGGCATGTTCTCATGGTAATGGAGGAAGTATAGGAGAGCAAGCAGAGACACTCGAACTTCTTGAGACCTTGGATTAGAACTGGCACACTATCACTTCCACCTTATTTCATTAGCAAAATCTAGTCAAATAAGCAAACCCAGGTAAAAAGGGCCCTAAAAAGTTATGTGGCAACAGGCAGGTTCAAGGGGAGGAATGAAGAATAATAATCAGGGCCATATTTGCTGCCTACCTGACATGTATACAAGATTATGTTGTCACATTACAGTGCCTTTCCCTTTTATTTATGCAGAAATGTCAAATATTTTGACCAGATGTTAGCTTTGGACTCATTCTTAACATCAAGTCGATATAATTTCTTATGTGTTCTTATTTCAGGAAAAAATTCTCTTTCATTTTATATAGAACCAGATATTTCAAACCTACATAATTCAATGTACAAGAAAATTAAAATACGTGCCAATAAAGGAGTCTTTTCTTAGAAAAGAAGAAAAAGACCTTACATATAGATAAGACTTCTAGCTTTCAAGGGACAATTTGACTAGTCTCTACTTTCTATATTTCCTATATTTTACCCTTTCTTATTATCATATATGATGCTTTCCCATACTTTTTATACTAGTATAATGAGCATAAATTGTAGCTATAATAGATAGAAAAAGAAAAGAAAAAAATTAATCAGGAGATAAAAATGAGTTAATTATAACACTAAACCCAAGTCATCATTTTCCCTGGGTGAATTTCTTAAAATGAATGATCTTTTATCTTCTCTGTCCTCTGATATATTAATTCATATATCATATTAACACTGTAATACATTACAAATTTTGGGCTAAATGATGACTTTAACAGAAAATTAGAAGTGTGAATGAGGAAAATCTTGAAGGAGATGAGAATGCTTTATATGTATTCATAGGATGTAACAGTATTTTCACTATTTAACAAAAAGAAAAATAGATTTGTATATTATTAATTTTTAATCTACATATACAAAAAGCTTTATAGGAAATGATTTCAGTTAGGAAGTGTTGGGGAGCTGGAATAGCTCAGTGGCTGAGTGCCAGCTTCCAATATACAAGGTCCCAGATTCAATCACTGGCCCTGGCACCTCACAAAAAGAGAAAAAACAGGCCACACAGGAAGTGTTAGGAGAACAAGGGGAATTGTGTATTCACTAGGGTCTCAATTATAAAAGTGACTAAGTGGTCTCTAGGTGGACATAGAGCCAGGCTCAATCTATCAAAAATTTAAGATCATTTCAAGAAAAATTGACATTATTCTTTAAATTCTATATCTCATAAGAAGTGTCATTGGAAAATAGTCCATTCCTTATGATGACAGTGACAATAAGAGGTTTTTCTCCCCAAAGAGCAATAATTGATTAGTTAAGGTAACCAGGCAATGATGAAGATTCATTTCCCATTCTCCCAGAAAGCATACCCCTTTCCAGCTTCAGTGTACACTTTTAAATTTCATTAAGAGTTGACCATTTTATGAACATGTATTCAGTGCCTACTAAATTAAAGCACTGGATAAAATACTCTGGATTTTGAAAAAAGGAGGGGATTGTAAACTATGATCTATTCTTTAAGTTGCTTACAATATAGAAAGAGGAATAAGACAGGTTTGCAAATAAATAGAGGATATATGGTTATTCCTTATAAGAGAGAAATACATAAGGCAATTGGAACTTCAAAGGAAAAGGCAATTATAGCACACCACATCAAAGTCATTGTAAATTGCCTTGGGAAATAAGGGACATAATCCAATCAGATAAGTAACAAATATTTTTAAGCAGTCTGAAGGCCCAGCAATTTCTAGCAGCTGTGATGGAAACAAAGACAAGCACAGATTTTTCATTGCGTGATTTTACTATCTAGGTGAGAAAGACAACATGCAATTCACAGAATTTAAACACTTCATCTTTTCATATTCAGAGAAAACAATGAAACCCAATCTGAGGTTGGAAAGAAAAAAGAGGGGAAGACAGTGGCTGTGAGGAAAAAGAAAGAGCATGAACAGAGAGGGAGAGTTCCTAATAAGCATCTGTTTTCTGAGTATAGTGAGCAAATGTGATGATTTTTATACCAGATACTTCTTTTTGATTGAAGGAACAAAAGAAATATTATAACAAATAGAAGTTCAGACAAAAAGAAACCGTGGCATTAAAATAATAAAATTTGGTTCAAAATGAAGTAGGGAGCACTTGGAAGTTAATAAACAAGTGATCTGTTTGGCAGCTAAATGCAAGACTGATTGGAAGCTGCAAAGAGAGGAGGAAAATATGCCAACAAAAGCATATTCCATACTTGCCATTGTCCCACTTTCTCCCATTTTGCAAATGAAAGGTTCATTTCCACGGCTGCTAGGAGTACAGCCAGAGGAAAGCTTTCAATTATCAGTCCCCTTTGGGGACTCCAGCTGAAGGGAAACACCTGCCCTGAGGAACATCATACAATTTTTCCAGAGTGACCTGCATTTTTGCTTCAATTGTGTTGAGTTCTGAAGAGTCATCCCACCTTCTGACTTCCCTGGAGGGTCAGCTGTGACTTTCTTTAGACTACATTGAAGATTATCTTCTCCCTCTACACAATCCAGCTGCCTTCTCTTCCTGTCCCCAGGTCATTGGATAAGTAATCCACAGAAGTCTTTCTACATATTAATCTCCATCTTGCAATCAGCTTCCCAGGGAAGCCCAGTTGTAGAAATTCTCTTTTACTCCTCTTTAAAGAGTACTAAAACTGTTCTTTGAGTTGTACCACATTTCCAAAATGGATGTGATAGTGGGGGCTTTGTCAGATGTGCTCCAGTGTTGCCAGTTACTTTCCTTGCCATGAGAAACTACTATTACACTGTTATCTGACTATGTCCTTCCACAGGACACAAAAGCACTAAAAAAAAACCATGGCCACAAACATAGTGAAGGCTAAAACAAAGAGAGTTTCTGTCTCATTTCTAAAGTGATGAGCAATTATCTGGTAGTTATATTTTTAACTTTTTATCTTACTTCATTGAACATTAAGTCATATTTCCTCGCCAGGAAGACATCATTTAAGAGAAACTTAAAGAATATCTACATCGATCTGCTCTCTTTTCTCTTCACTGAATCTCCCCCTACCTTCACTCCCATCTCCACCTAGTCTGGGTAGTCTTGTTCACTGAATTCTATACTGTCTGATCCAATTCTTCTTTTTTCAGCAATGATGGATGGGAGGTATAAGAATTGTGAAAAAAGAAGAAAGATGCTTGCTTATTTGTCAGTTTGTCTGTAAAAATATAAGTGGTCTGTGGGAAACATCATATATGTTGTGAGAGTCTTGATAGGACAAGGCTTTAACCAGTGGAACTAACCAAATCCAAATGTCCTGTTATTTATCTACTCATGTTCATGTTGATTACAAATTGCTTTTTCTTGTGAAGAAGACCATGTTTAAAATAATTTTTTAAAGTATTATATTATCAAAAAGTATTCATACTTAGAAATTTTTTAAAAATCACTGTAGCCCTTCAGGAAACATTATGGTTTTTAACTAGGGTGTTGGTGGGACCAATATCTGACTTAAGATGAGAAGTAAGGCTGGCAAAATTGGTACATCTTTTGTGTCCATATATTCAAAGAGCAGAGTTTTCATGAACTTAAAAAATTTCTCTATTTGTCTCAAAAATGTTTTCTGACTGGGTCATAACAGAAGAAAAAAAGCCGCACTTTTGAATAAGAACAAATTCACAAACAAATCAAAAAGGGTGCAAATTTTATCATTAATTTGAAAGAGAATGTGCCAATTAAAGTAAGAATTTAACCATTCTTAATTTAACCATTCTTAATAATTTAGCCAGATTAGGGAAATAGTAGTCTGGGGCCAACCACCAGAATAAGTGTGGCGAGTATAAATAACCACTTAAATATTCATTTATAAGCAAGAATCCAGTTGAAGAGAAAAATACAAGTGTTATTAAGAGGATTGTCCTTCTCTGTTGGACATTATAAATTGACTTCATACTTCTGACTTATGCCAGAACACTAACAATAAGTGTTTTGTTACATAGAATTTTAAACTACATTTTACTGTTACTTTCACCTCTAAATGACTCTAAACCTAAATACTTCTTTTACTTATGCAGAAATTTACATAAAAATATGTATTTGTTAAACCAAGTAAATTTTGGTATTTTATCATCATCACCAACCTTATAATGCTGACTGGCTCACATAATATCCATAAAATGTCAGCTTTATCCAGGTTGGTCAGCAAAAAGTAACCCATTTCCAAATGATGGAAATGGCTCTACACCTGGGAAAAATAAATGGTAAACTTTCAAGATCTATCTAATATCTAATATCTAAGTTGGTATTAAATTAAGAAATAGCAACCCACTTGTATGCAATTAGAATATAATTTTTAGGTGAATATCATAGGCAGATATACAAAATTCACTACCCCCCTATGTCTAAATTATTTGAAAGTTTAAGGGAAATTATAAAAGGAACATAATCAATAATTAATGTCTCAAAATATTTGCTCTAATCATCAAATGCTCTGTTCTGTCAGTTGTTGTTTTCCACAGTGACCAATCAGCTTCAATCTCTGAACCTCTGAGACTGAGATGATCAGTTGATTACTGGTTACTGTATTTCATGCATCCCTTACAATTTCTTGAAATATATATTGATATATGTGAGTGCATTTGCTATTTCTTTTTTCTACTTTTTAAACTTTATTTTAAAAAAGGTTTTAGACTACAGAAAAGTTGCATCAGAAATATCAGGAACTCCAATATACACCAACCACTCCTCTTCTCACTTCTTCCCCCTATTAATAACATCTTGTATTAGTGTGGTACCATTGTTATAATTGATGAACAGGAATTGAAGTATTGCTTCTAGTCATGGTCTACAGTTTACTTTATCATTTACACTTTGTACTATATCATTTTATATGTTGTAAAAAAATGTATAATGAATCCATCATTGCAATATCATGAAGAACAATCCCAATGTCCCCAAATTACCCAATGTTTCATCTATTCTTCCCTCCGTCACCCCTCAGAACCTCTAGTTACCACTATCAGTATACCAGTGTTACAAGTTCTTCTTTTACTACAAAAATAATGTCTACTTTGGTCCATAGTTGCAGTCCCTTATGTTTATTCATTCCTCAATCTTCTGATTTTGGGATTGTAATAACCTCTCTGCTTCAGACTGAGAGGGGGCTTAGATCTCATGGGGCAGATGGAAACTACTGTCTTGCTTATAGTTGTAGACACTCTTGTTTTTTGGGGATAGGTATTGTCCATTATCTCCTTTTATTAGTAGTCCTAGGCGAGTCTTATGAATTGGAGAGTAGGTGTTGGCTGCAACTCTGCTGAGATTCAGGGCTCAACTGGCACATGAACAGACTAACAATTTAAGTCTCTGGGACATATATTTAAAGGGTAGCATGTTAATTATTGGCTCAAATAAAAGGGGTAGAAGAATCATGTGTAGGAAATTATAAGTGATTCAACTCTGTTACATTGGGGAAATAGATTAATATATATTCCAATGTTAGGCCCACCTGCAGGCTGCTGATTTCACGGGTGTGTGTATCTTACCTATAGTGTCCAGATATTTGTAGATATTGTAACAGAAATACCCCTGTTTGAAAATTTGTTTACTGTGGCAGTTAGTGAGATGGCGATGAGACATGCATAAGCATTAGCTCTGGAATGAACTCCCAACTCACTTTGAAATCTCTTAACCATAAAAACTCTTTTAATTTAGTATTTCCCCTTTTTAGTCAGGGTCGTTTTACAATGCATCACTAGTTGGTGCTTTGTAATAATCCTGCAGTGCCAAGGAGGCTCATCCATGGAAGCCATGTCCCGTACTGGGGGGAATGTAGTGAGTTTATATGTGGAGTTTGGCTTAGAGAGGCCATTTGAGTAAACAGGAAATTTTCAGGAGGTAACTCTTATGTGATAGATATTACATAAAGTCTATAAGTGCAAACATTAATATCAAGGGCTTGGTGTATTGATCTTCCTTCTTTTATTAGGCACTGCCTATGTACTCTAGAGATTCTTGTAACTCTATTAGAGAACATAGCAAAATTCCTCAGGATGGGAATGAAATATTTTATTGGTTATTGTGTGGGTGTCCACCCATTGCGAAAATACCCCAAGACCATAAGAACACATTCATAATCTGTAGAGACATGCTGTAGGTGCATTCTTCCCCACACATCTGCCCCCAAACTACACCCTGAACCAGTGACCCTCCCCTGCCATATTTGCCAAAAGAACATCCCCACAATCGGATTTTCAATCTCAGACCTCCACCTCTTCGAAGTTTACCTGTTTGTTCCTACAGTCTTTCTGCCACTTACATGGATTGTCCAACCCTCACCCACACATTCCAGCACCATCAACCCCACTCACATCCCTGCACCACCATCACCCAAACCACTGTCAAACTGTCCCCTTCTACCTTATCATAGGTTCTTCCCAGATTGAGCATTAGCTCACTACTTTCTACTCCTTTTCTACCTTCTGGTAACCTATCTTCCAGACTCTAACTCTGTGAGTCTGCTCAATGTGCATGGATTATATCAGTGAGGACAATATTTGTCCTTTAGTGAGTGACTTACTTTACTCAACACAAGGTTTTGAGATTTCATCCACAGTGTCATGTGTGTCAATACTTCATTCTTTCTTACAGCTTAGTAATAGTAGCCTTTCTCTCCCCAAAGTCCTTACTGTCCTACAACTATACATTTTATATATGGTCTACAATTATCATAAGTGATATAAATTCAACTACTGCACACAATCTTTGAACATGTACTTTTATATTCTCTACAAAATGTTATAATGTTGCAGAAACAGGAAGTCAAACAGAAAACAATTTAAATATGGAAAAAGGAGAAAGAAATAATTCCACTGAAAATCTTGGAAATCAACTAGTGAAAACTCTCTAATTCCTTCACATAACAGTTTCTTCATTCCCTTACCTAAACCGGCTCAAACTTAAATGGATTTTATTCTCAAAATATCTAATTCTACATAGAGTTATATAGCATTTTTCTTTATGAATTCCAAAAATTCAAAATTTACTGTAGCTTTCTTACAACTCCTGAATGTAACCTGCTAAAATTGTCAAATTGTATATTTAGGTACTAAGAACACTCTCCTCAAGAAATATATTTATCATTATCTACCTAGAATATTTTTTTATAAAGGACACCACAAGTTAAGATGATTGATTGCACAAAAATTTGTGTAATAAATCCCAATGTAACTTAATAAACTTCAGAAACCAAAAGCAAAAAATGGCCTTTAAAAAGTATAAAGCTATAAGTATTTTCCTAAAAATACATTATTTATACATGATTTGCCTCATTTTCTTAGAATGTTTATGTGCTAAACATAGATACTGTCTTGCGATATATCTATTTCAACTAGATACTTGCTATTTTCTATAAGAAATTCAGTACATATTAATTAGGATAAGATCTACTCAGCTACTTGAAGTACCTGTATTGGGTTCTGATATCCATTTCTCTGGCTACTCACTAAGTATCATTCAGCTTTGCAAGATCAGATGCTAACACGTAGGAGAATACCCTCAGTAACTTTCATGCTCAATGTCTTGGATCTCTGGAGCAGTCAGAGTCTTAGCAGCAGAAAGAGTAAGGTATAGAAAAGCCACCTGGGGAGCAATATGATTTGTTAGGACAATGTACTTACAGCGTGAGTAATTGCAGGGTGCTTGCAACGGGAGCAATTTAGTTTTCAAGATCTCTGGAGTCCTGCAACAAACAACAGATCAGGCTAGACAGCAAGGAAAGAGCTCATGTTATACAGCCCTGCATATGGCAAGCAAGGCAAAAACAATCAAGGATAGGAATCAATCTCTTTTATGAGCTCTATTGGAAAACCAAAGTAACATCATATGGTACAAGACTAAGTGACCCACCTTGGGAGAAATGCAATTGTAACAATCCTTTGAAGCATGAAAACAACTCAACAGATCTTTGGCTGAATGATACGTGGTTCCTAAGTATACCACTGGGAAAAAGATACCTCGTCTAAGAGTGGAATGTTTCACACCATTATTTTCCCTTTTGGGTTGTGGAAAGAAGGCTTTTCTACTTCAAGGTTTATGCTGTCTGCCACATATTTAAAAAGATGAATGTGTGATGGTTTCCTAATAATTAGTATCCATCTGCTAATATTGTATTGTTTCCAAAAGACACCCTCTTTACCCTTAAGAAATGCAGTTTCTGTAAAAAGATCAAGCTTATCCAATAATTATCATTGAAAAAGACTGAGCTGAGGAATCATACATCTACAATTCTCTTCTTATAGAGAATGGCTGTACTGTGTTTGGTGTTAAGCAGGCATGTACTCAATCAACACATCAAACAAGTGGAAAATGGGTGAAATGAAAATAAATTTTGCCTAAAATTGGTCCCAATGATTCCATTTTGGTGTTGGTTTTTTTTTACTTTTTCCCCCTCCCCCTCCCCCACCCTGCTGTTTTTGCTGTCTGTGTCCATTTGCTAAGTGATCTTCTCTATCCATTTCTCTTTTTGTCTTTTCTTGTACTCTAGGATTCACTGGGATTTGGTCCTGGGGACCTCTGATATCAAGAGAGTTTCCCTGTCACCTGTACTACCTCAGTTTCTGGTTTCTGCTGTGTGTCACTTTGACTCTCCCCTTCATCTTTCTTTTGTTACATCTTCATCTTGCTGTGTGACTCACTTCCATGGACACTGGCTCACTTCATGGGCACTCGGCTAACCACATGGGCACTCACTTGCTCTGCAGGCACTCGGCTCACTGCATGAGCACTGGTTCTTCTTTTTCACCAGGAGGTCCCAGGGATTGAACCGAGTCCTTCCATATGGTAGGCAGAAGCCCGATCATTTGATCCACATCTGCTTCCCATTTTTGTGTTCTTAACCACATATACTTTTTATATAAAATGAATAAACTCTTCTAATATAATTGCATTAACGTGATTGCCCTATGCAAACATGAAAGGGAAACTGAAGGCCCAATAAAATCAGTAGAGAGGTGATTTAATACCTCTCTTCCATTCAAGGCCATGGTTAGGACCAAAGAGAATATTAACAAACAACTGTAGTGCTCACTGAGTTAATTAGGGAGCTGTATGCAGAATTCCAGGGAAGCAAAGAGGCAGAGACTCCTATATAATCAAAGTGGGCCCTGGTGACTTCAAAAAAGTGTAGGACAGTATATGGAGAGAAAATGTAGGAATGATGATCAAAGTAATCTTTATAGCTGTAGAAGTGTTCTGCAAAAACAGATCATTCAACCAAAGATCTGTTAAGCTCCTTTCATGCTTCAGAGCATTGTTACAATTGCATTTCTCCCAAAGTGGGTCACTTAGTCTTGTACCATATGATGTTACTTTGGTTTTCGAATGGAGCTTATAAAAGAGATTGATTCCTATGCTTGATCATTTTTTGCCTTGCTTGCTATTTGCAGGGCTATATAACATGAGCTCTTTCCTTGTTGTCTAGCCTGATCTGTTGTTTGTTGCAGGGCTCTAGAGATCTCCTTGGTGTTTAGAGTCAGTAAGTCACATAGCATTATTTTCTCAATTATATCACTTAAGGTCAGGTTAAAATGACAAAAGAGTACAATCACAAGAAGAAAGTGAATCACAGAAGCAAAGCTACCGGGTTCTATGCATATGGTACTCTCACCTTTTTGGAAAAGTGGATAGTAGAAAAAAAGCTAATTATATATGTCTCCTTCAGTTATTTTACAAAAGCTTGGAGCACCTTAAGCATTTAGAATTGTACAGTCATTGTTACCTTGATTTTTTGTGCCTAGATGATAGCTCAGCACAAGGAAACGCACTAGTAATCTTGTCACTTGATCTACTTCTCAGTTAAAATATTGCAGAGGGGGCATCAAGCCCAGTACTTTTCTGTATTCTGAGCTTCAGAACCACACTTTCATATTATGCTGATTCAAATTGTTGGAAAATATACAGTAAAAGGCAAAAAGTAGGTTCCATCTACCTCTGTTAGACACTGGAATGCTGGACACGATGCAAACCAAAGTGGTTTCAGAATAAGAATAATGAGGTAGTCTATTCCAGGTAGCAATCCAACCAAAGATAATGTTATTGTGGCATGAGGATAAAGAGGTTTAT
This sequence comes from Dasypus novemcinctus, assembly GCF_030445035.2. Classification (NCBI taxonomy): domain Eukaryota; kingdom Metazoa; phylum Chordata; class Mammalia; order Cingulata; family Dasypodidae; genus Dasypus; species Dasypus novemcinctus. The sequence goes on from NC_080675.1 coordinate 72,099,375, forward strand.
ACGTCTTTTCCTTCCATAGGTTGGTGTGTGGTTTGTGCATAAAAGGCTCACACAGAAGTATTTCAAAGGCATTTTGAGGCATCTGTATTGGAGAATACATTCATAAGAACATCTGTATTGGAAGTAGTCTCACATCTAGCATTTTGGTATCTACTTAGAGTTGCACAATAACAAAAATGATCTGAAATGCCAACCACAATAGACATGTAGTTGGATTGCTTTAAGGTCTGAATTTTCAGTCTTACAAAGAGAATACACCCATTTCTACACATCTTCTAGGAGTGCAGTAGTAGTGCTAACAGTAGTACAATAATAGTAGTAGTTGTAGCGATAGTTGTAATAATAGTAGTAGAATTGATATAATAATACAAGTAATCATAATAGTTAACATTTATTTAGTAATTACAATAATCCAGGCAATATTTTAACCATATCACATCTTTTAACTTATTTAATTCTCATAGGAACCCTGATAAATAGTAACTATTATTATTTTCATTTTCCAAATTGGAAAACTTGGACAGAAAGAATAAGTTACTTGGACAATATGACATGTTTACATAGTTTCTGGGTTGAGATACAAACCCTGACATTCTGACATCAATGCCTATGTGAAAGCAGATAATTTGACTCAAATGCGTCAAAAGGAGAATAGACTATGGAACACAGGATGAATTGAAACAGATCCCAAGGTATTGCATAAGTGGATGATCACCCAAAGTCAGTAACTGTAGTGAAGATGTACTGAAAGTTAGTAATAGATCCTATTCTAGTGATAGTTGTAAATTATTTCATACTGCAATCAACGTGAAAAGTGCTTTCAAAATTCACAGAAAGGATAGAACTCACTCTATGCTTAATTGAATTATGTTGTTCTCTTCGTAAAATTCAAAAGTTAAACACTTCAGACAACAGTTAAGACTAAGCTCAAAATCCTTGTTTAAATTATATCTGTAATTTCTGTTCTTATATCCAAACTTAGTAGTCTAGGTAACATATACCACTTACAGTAATTTTGGCCAGGACTTGTTCTTAGTAAAAATTTGCATCTACTTACTGTTACTTTCTGTTGTTTACTACATTTTGACTCTATTCATTTAGGTTTTGAGCTAAAAGAAAAGAACCAAAATTACAAATTTACTAGATAAAGTCTCAACATGGTTTAATATAAAACTATAACAAAAGCTGCAAAATTATTTTCTTTGCGGTCTGCTATAGCTCCTAAAAATATACTCCTTGTACTGTATACTTTTAAATCAAGTTCTAAAATTCTGGCAATAAAACTTTCAGTGACATTAATGGAAATTGCCCCACGGAAACAGGACACCATGCTTTCATCATGCCACATCAGGGTAGACAACACTGCACACTAACCATGATTTCATAACCATAAAGAACATATTAAACATTTGTAAAACAGGACTCTGAAATATAAACCTACTGACCCTATGCAGCCTTTCAGTTCTACTGACCTAAAAAGTGTTCCTTAAGCAATGCTTCCTTGCTTAAGAATTGCTCAGATTTCTGTGGTGTTTCTTTCTTAGAACTTATAAAACTGTATTTCTGATAACTCAGAATGACCTTTAAGACATTAATAGTGACTCAAGAAATTGATTTGATTCTCCTCCATTTTAAAGTTAAATGAGGGAAGTGGACTTGGCCCAGTGGTTAGGACGTCTACCACATGGGAGGTCCGCAGTTCAAACCCCGGGCCTCCTTGACCTGTGTGGAGCTGGCCCATGCGTAGTGCTGATGCGTGCAAAGAGTGCCAAGCCATGCAGGGGTGTCCCCCGCATGGGAGAGCCCCATGCACAAGGAGTGTGCCCCGAAAGGAAGAGCCGCCCAGCGTGAAAGAAAGTGCAGCCTGCCCAGGAATGGCACCGCACACACAGAGAGCTGACACAACAAGATGACGCAACAAGGAGAAGCACAGATTCCTGTGCCACTGACAACAACAGAAGCGGACAAAGATGAATACTCAGGGAATGGACAGAGAGAACAGACAACTGGGGCCGGGAGAGGGGAGAGAAATAAATAAATAAATACATAAATCTTAAAAAAAAATAAAGTTAAATGCAATTATCTCCGAGGAATGTTAAAAAATATTGTGGGGGTCCAGTAGGTCCCGGACCCTGGCTCTCCTTCCCTAAGACATATTTAGCCCATAACAGCACTGTACGCATGTCCCAGGACACAAGTTAAAATGTAACAAACCTCCTCACGGGAAACAATGTACAGATGGTATTATAGATTGTAATTTTCTCTAGGCTGTACACTTCCTTTCTACAATAATATCTCCAGATCCCACTTTTGTGCTTCTTGTGACCCTAGCAGAAACTCTGTTATGAAATGTCTTTGTTCTGAGACCCTGTATTTTGCCCCTCATTTTCCCACCTCTTTGCAGAGTGTTCTCTTCATTATCCGGCCTGCCGTCACTGGAGAATCTCTCCTCTCGTATATCCCAATAATTAAAGCTTAAAGAATGTTTTTTTTTTTCAGGCAGGAACACCAACAAATGTGTATGTTGAATATCTTAGTTGAAAGAATTATATGGGTTGGGAACCAGCTAGTCATTAAATATGGTTCTAGAGAAAATATTTTGAATGTCACACACACACACACAAAAGTGTTTAAAGCAATTCTAAGAATTTCAAGAACAGTCAATACAGCATGATAGAGATGGGTAGAAGATTGAGAAAGAGATGGGGATCAAAAGCTCTCTTTTGTTCAGAGTCTGTGCAAAGCCATAGCACGGTTCCACAGATATTTTAATGATTGTAGAGAAATCTGTACAGGGAAAAAATGCTAAGTGGTTTATTCCTTTAAATGACATTCACATCATATTCCAGCATACTTTTGCATTCCTGTAAGTGAATTCATGCAATTCTAAACATTTTGTAAAGAACTTAGGAGACATATATTAAACAATATCTATCACAAATAATAGTCAATAGAGTTGTTTAATAGTGAACAGCACAGCAACACCACAATAATTATTTACTCTGACAGTAAAATTGAGGATTCAGAACATCCAGACAAAAATAAAACAACAAAATTCTTGTGGGAATTCCCCCCACTGGAAAGCCCCTAACTAAAAATGGGCCTAGAGCTATCAAAATGGCACCTGGAGCAACCAAAGGGCGCAAGAGTGCCTGGGGCAGTGACTCAGCATATACTGGAAACCAGCCTGTTTACAGGAAAAGGCAACTGAAACCAAGTGAGCGCATACCTGCACACACCTGATAAGGAAGGGCCTGGCAACCAGCACTAGAGCTCTGACGTACATTTCACTCCGCCCAATATCATCTAATCAACCTCTTACACAGTCCTTCCCCTTAAATGTCCATAAAAGCTGTCGCATTTCCTCAATAAACCAGACCTGCCCTACCAAGCCTGCGTCTCCGGAGTGGACTCTGTGTGAGAACTTTTGCTCCCTTCGCCGCTCACCTCGTTGCTGGAGTTGAGGCTGCCGGGGAACCTCCTTTGCTACTCTCTCCTATCTTCCTCTCTTATTGCTGTCTCCTCTAAGCACTTGGGTGCACTAGCTCCAGTCCGACTCCTACCGACCCTCTCCCCACGCCCTTGTCTCTCCTGAATATACAGGGTGTAGCGGACGGCATAAGTGGAGGTGCTGGAAGTAGGCAGCAAACGGGCCGTTGATGCAGCAAACCCCGAGGCTTTTTCCCACTACTACTCTAGCTTTCTCCCTCTCCTCTCGGCCTTTGCCCCAGGAATTGACATTTCACAAGAGGTCTGTCACGCCATAAGCAGGCCAATAAGAGAGGATCACTCAGTCCTACACAACTAACACGCAACAATTCTGATTATATATAACTTTCAATAATCAATGGACTTTGGTAATTGATTCTGTCTGGTCATGAACCTACAGAATATGTTTTGCTAAAGTTTGTTTGATACTTAAGATGCAAAATGAAACAAGCCACTCCATACAGCAAAATAATAACAGTTTTTTAGGGAACTTACAGACCCGGAAGCTGCCCAGGGTAGCGCTCTGCACCACCCAAGAATTACAAGGGGTTATACTGGGTAAGAACGAAGAAAGCATAGAACCAAGTTAAGATTTGCAAAATCATAAACATGTTTCTTTGAAGTTACTGATATGTAGCAGCAATGGTTCTAGGACAAATAGCTGTCCTGTTTAGGAATATTCACATGTGCTTTAAGAAACACTTATCTAGAAATTTATGGCTTCTCTGGTTTATGGCCTCATAGTTTCCCACTGTATTTAATTCAGAAGTCCATCCATGTGTCTATTTTTACAAACCAAAATAATTTTACATATACCCAACAAAACAGTGAGAACCAGTTTTTCTAGTGTTTCTGTTCTAGGATGATTCTGTTTAAACAATAAGACTATTGAATGAGGATTTCTGACCCTAAGACAGCAGGCTTTTGATCTGTATATTTTTGCATGAATTTAATAAACATGAATATATACCTAAACTATTGACGTTCTTACATTGTTTCTATATAACTCTGTTAAAAGGGAGTGTACATTTAAAAAAAACATAATTAATTTGATCCATACACTCATTTTCTCTAATAGTTTTACCTCAAAAATTTATAAATTTAATAGACAAGATGTTTTAAAGTAATTTAAGGAAATATAACAAATTCCTTAGGTCATTCCCTTTAGTGCTTGATGGCTGCTCATCCTAGATGTGCTCTTTATTTATATGATATAAAAAATTCTTTATATGGTTTTAAGCTAATTTCTTTTTTCTTTTGTTGCGAAAAAGAAAACCTTTGTTTGGTATGTATTTGGAGTTCATTTTGTTCCTCAAATGCCTCAAGTTAAATAAATCTATTTTCTTAATATGCTCATTGATAAATATATTCTAATTTTGAAGTGTTACTGTCTAAGTTTAATTTTCCTTATAGCTGTTTTATAGCTGTAATTGCTAGATACTTTCATAATTATTTAAGTAGAGTTTATTTTTTAAATTAATATCTAGAATGATTTCATCTGCTGATGAGAAGAATCAATTCTGAAGATTCCTTTAAATTTTTTGTTATAGTTTCTCCCCGTTAGACAAACTATTGCTAATCTCAAGGAAAAACAAGTGCCTAATGTCTTGACCAAAGGCAAAATACCATGTAGAAATCCATATTGCATCTGACTAAAAGAATGTGGTGTCAGTGTTAGTCACTTTATCCACTGACTGGCTATTCTTCAGATCATCAAAGCCTGAGAGCTTCCAGCTATCTCCTCTTAGCTATAAGTCTCTATACTCACAGGCTCACAGACTCTTATATTCTAATGACTATTTTCTCCTGTTTACTAAAGCCACAGTTATTTTTAAATGACAGAAGAAATTGTGGCTATAAACATGCTGCAAAATTGCTTTAGTCTTTAGGCTCTAAATTATATTATCTAAGGGCAAAAACTTAATGGAAAGTTTTATAAATTTAGTTGTAGTTTTCAGAGTGTATCAGGTCAATCAAATTACAATAACTCTTTGAAGGTCTTTGAAGTGTAATAGGAAATTTGAGTAAGATAAAATTGATAAATCATTGAGTTCTCAATTGTGTATGTGTTTTTGTGGGTGTGTATAGCCAGGGTAAAGATTGAGAAGGGTTGGAGAATGGATAATACCTCTAAAAAACATGTAGTTGCCTTAACTTTAATCATTCTCAACTTGGGTGAACATATTTGTAATTTCAGGAACTATCAAATCTACATCACCACTCTTATGTAGATATTCTTTGTTATATGCAAATGACCATTTTCCTTAAAGCAGTTTCTCAAGCATTAGCCTGAAGGAAGAAGGGAAAAAATTAGGGAAAGTTGGAAAAGCTATTTATTAAGTAACTTTGTCATGCTATGTATTAAATGAAATATACAATATACTGGTATTTAAATACTGTACAATAATTAACAGTTCAATGAGGCAATTAATACAATTGAAAAACTTGTTCATGAAAAAAATGTTTTTCATTCCCACACTTTGCCAATTGCTCTCATTTGTAGGTCAGAAAACTTACTCCTTCATTCAAACTTAAAAAATATGAAATGGCATGTCTGGGTATTCTTGGATCTCTTTAGAAAACATTAAATACTTCCTTTAATGTGAAAGATTCTGATGGAACACCTATCCTGTGATCTGCTGAGAATGTTCTAAGACTGAAAGGAAGCTGATTTTCTTGAGCGCATTATGCAATTTTTTTGTTAATTAATAACCATATTTTATAAAAGTCTCAACATTTATTCATTTTCTCTCTCACAAATAAGAATTAATACATTTCTAGCATATGTTTTCATGATCTCTTTTTAATTTTTTAAAATTGTTTTTCAAATACTGCCTCCTCCTTTATAGCAGTTTTAGCACAAATCCTCGTGGTTAGGGTTATGATTTACAGTCTTGAAATGAAGGGTTATTTCCCAAGTTTCCAAGGCACAAAGCTGCATCCTTTTCTCAGCAGCGTCAAGCACAAATCACTGGGTGAGTATGAGCTTTACAAGCTGGGGGTTTACAGGAGATATGATCAGGAGCAACCAAGCTGCTCTGCCCTGATATAACTTCCACTGTAACAGGAGTTTGCTGAAAGCCTCAAGGTTTATTGCAAAGATTTCCAGAAAGTGAAATGATGGAGTGATAACTGAAAGTGCCAGAAAGAAAGGTAAGGGGTAAAATGTGTCTCTTGGAGGGCATAATTCTCTTTTCTAAATAGGAGACAAATGGCAGTAAATAAAATGCAAGGTGACAAACAGTAGGTTTTTTCCTGAGGTAAGTTCTTTCAGCTCTTCTTCCCTTTTCTTCTGCCCATCACTGGTAACCCTCAAACATCAACTGGGCTCTACAATTCCCATCGTGTAATTCCTGTTCAATTTCCTGGCTCACTCACACTCTATTTTGTGGTTCTCTGGGGGTCTTCCCACTGAGAAATGCTGGCTTTTGCATCTGTTGAGTCATTGTTTTGGGTTTATACTTAGCATCTTTCAGAAAATATAAGAGTAGGAAAATGTACGGAAAAAAAGTACAGATGTATTTTAATGTATTTAATTTCACCTGCAATGACTCAAAATGCTTGATTCTTTAGAGTCACAATTCACATCCAAGGAACAAAATGTATTTAAGCCTTGAAACTCTGCTTCAGGTTAAAAATCAGAAAAATTTCCAAAAAGAAATGTTATCATGGAATTAGAAAAGATACACGAAGTGTAGTTTAGGGCATTCTATTAACTGTGTATAAATTAATTTCTTAAAACTAAAGACTAATAACCATTTATTAAAGCTTGTTAGAGATTCTAGGAACAACATTAGTGAACAACATTTATGAAACAAAAGGAAATAAACTCAACTGTTGGTAAAGAAATGATTATTTTTTTGTGGTATATGAAGGCTTAAATAACCTGGAACAACAACAACAACATAACCTTCAGTGAAAACAAAATAGTAAATGATTAACATTCTAAATAATGTGACTCACAAATTATTAGCCAGTATTTCTGTACCCTAATATAACAAATAAGTCATTCATTCTGAGCTCAATCATAGGAGAATATTATTTCTGTGATCAGTGCTTCCATTGCATTAGTACTACTTAATTTATAGTCTCTTCAGTCTTACCATATCTCTAATACTACACACTAAGTGTAATAATAGAACACTAGTGGTTATGATAGGCATCACTATGTTCAGCCATACAATCATTTTTTCACACTTTTTCAATTTTATTTTTATGGATAGTGGAAGAAATTGACTATATTAGGAGGTATTATTATATTACTATTATTATTTTCAGTATTAATGAAATAACAATTTTATGCTTCTTTTTCTAAATGCCAAAGAATACTTGGGAATAATGATATTATTTATACAGGATATTCTCAATATTGCATTTTGAATTGCTATCAATTAATTTTGTTATTACAACTCTGAAAGATTGTTCACCAAAATGAATATAAAAGGTACATAAATTTGCTATATTACATATGCTTGTGTATAGATACAAAGATTTCATGGATATATATATGTGTTCATATATATGAATATAAGTAGAAACTTTTATACAAACAAAATATTTGTGTGAAGGCAATAATTATGAAATTTCTATTATTATCATAGATTGGGGCTTTAACTCACATTTTTTCATTTCTTGACTGTAAGTTTTCCAATTTCTATTTACCACACTGTTGAAAACCTCATCCCTTGATTTCTTCCAGCAGTAAATCATACCTGATTGCTCAGAACCAAGCTTTATAGTTGAATCTCAGGGCCAAAACATTTACTAATGATTACGTTCCAAATAGGAAGAATCAAAAGAGCCTACAATTTCTTCACTGCTTTTTCTGGTTTTGAAAACAAGCTGCTTTGCTGCAGCTAATTTTGTCCCTTTTTAAGCAGGTACAAGTTTTATCTTTGTCTTTCCCACCAAAAATTAATTTGCACATATGTAATGCCATCACAATTAATTTACGTTTAAAAAGAGAAATATTCTTGAGAAATGCAAAGTAAATTGAAATGCCATGGACAAGATTCTAATACTGAATAAAAAGCTCAGAAGTAAAATACTGAGCATACAAAAAGAGATCTTGAGCCTTTCTTTGCCAATTTTTTTTCTATTCAGTCAAGTCATTTTTCTTTTTAAATTTTTTTCAATGTTTTCCTAGTTTCTTTTATAATTATTTATCTTAGTTTCACCAATAAAATGTCAGCTTTATTTTTGTATACACTGAGTGAAAAGTTGTATCAATCATTTGAAAGATTCTAAGACGTATTAAAATGGAACTTTCTGTCCTAATTTTAAGAGTTCTTTCAATTTACAGATAGTTGCTATCACTAAAATGGTTTGACCCTGAGAGGGTGAAGGTAGTCATGTGCTGCTTCTTTGTCACAGACTTGACCAAAGCTGATACTAAATGTGTTGTTGCTAAGAGAACTGGCATTATAGAGACACGATACTAACCAGTGATTGTTAATGGACTTCATTTGATGGTATATTGCTACATTTAATACAGGAAAATTCTATTCCCATAATTTCCTTGGGAAATTTGCTTAATTCATCTCTATTTTAACCTTTCTAAAGATTTCAAATTGCCATACAAATCACTTATACCAATTTTCTTTCAATGATAAATTTCAAAGGCAAGAGGAGACAAGGAGTTAACTCGTAGGTAACATTTCCAAGGACACTGTAACTTACAGGCAAATAAACCCTTTTCTAACCAATATAATGGTCATGTCTTTACAAATCTTTGAAGCGGAATATAATGCTCCCAAACTCTTCTAACTCAGCGTTCCAGGTATCTGTTAGTTATATTTAATATTTAATATTTAATTTTGACATTTGATCAAACAATATAAGAAAAGTACATTAATTAAAAAGAATTTTAGGACATTGGTTTTTCTCTAACCATCTATTCTGATCCAAGGTTCTTACTTTGACCTCCACCCAAATCTACAATTCATGTATCCTTCAGTATTAGACATAATCATACAACTTCTAATTTATGTACATGTGTATTATTCATATGCAAGAGGTGTTTATATTTGACCTTAAAAATTAAAACTTGTAAAAGTTATTTTAATAAGATAAATATTATTTCTGCCAACTATTACCTTGGTTTGTCTAATGTTTTGTGAACATAATAATGTCAAAATCCTGCTTGAAAATTGAGAAATTTATATCTAGGAATATTTTAAATCTTTTATATGTAATTAAAATAAAATGAAATGTTATGGTATTTTACTTCCTTCTGAATGTTTCTGTCAATTACCGACTTTTGAGATCAAGTAAGTAGTAAAAATGTTAAACTGCTTGTCAAAAATCACAGAATCTAAATACTAGGTACAGAGATTTAATCCAGTGCTTGCCAATGCCCAGGATCTTGTCTTCCCAGTATACCAGACTATATTCCTCAACAATGAGAGGATCCAAATTGTATAAATGATTCATAAACTGTTACTAGCTGTAATATAAAAATTCAAACCAATACAACTAGAGAATGGCATCATCTAAGCCCCTTTCTATTCATCACCATCACCACCAAGGACACACTAGCTCAGCAAACCCATGCGTACTAACAGGTTAGTGACTGTAACAGTTTGATATGGTTATGAATTACAAAAATAGATATTGAATTATGTTTGTAATATGGTCTGTACCTAGGTGTGAGTAAGTTATGATCAGGGCTTTGATTGGGCCACGTCATTAGGGTGTTGAGTCTCCACCCCCTTAGTGGGTGGGGACTCACAGATAAAAGGCATGGCAAAAGACGGAGTTGAGGGTTTTTGGTGTTGGAGATTTGATATTGGAGTTTGATGCTGAAACCTTAAGCTGGAGCCCTGGGAAGTAAGCTCACAGAGGAAAGAGAAACCAGCTCCAGGAAGAGAGGAATGCTGAACCCAGGAAGAAGCAAGCCCTGGGAAGGAAGGAACCTTGAACCCAGAGAGAAGCAAGACCTTGGAAAGGAGGAAACCAGGAAGCTGAACCCTCATAGCCATCGGCAGCCATCTTGCTCCAACACATGACAATAGACTTTGGTGAGGGAAGTAATTTATGCTTTATGGCCTGGTATCTGTAAGCTCCTACTCCGAATAATACCCTCTATAAAAACCAACCAATTTCTGGTATTTTGCATCAGCACCCCTTTGGCTGACTAATACAGTGACCATAAAAGGGCTTCCTTTACTTTTCTATCAACAGAAACTATTGTAGACCTACTTCCTGCTTTTACCTACAGGTTTGGTTTGACTAGAACTCTTGAGAATGTTGCTATTCGGAGGCTATTTTAGAGTTTTAGTTTCATTTCTTTGTGTTTCTTTAGCCAAGAGGCCAAGAACATTTTGGAAACCCTTAGAATTGAGGTGTTTTGGAAGGATTTTATGCCTGAAATACAGAGAGCAACACTTGTTTGGCAGAGCATAGAATTGCTGTTTTTGGGAAACAGTGAAATTCCTAATAAATGGGCCAGAAGAATTTCTAATACAATGCTGATTATTAGTTTTTATTGAAGATATAAAAGTTCAAATTTTAATGATGCCCATATTTGGAAGACAAATAATATTCTCTATAACCTAAATATATTATATTTTGTAATCTTTAGACTCATTACAATTTATTTCTGAGTTACTATCTGCTTTTCATTTTTACTACCCAGTTGCTGACAAAATGCATTTCTTTATATAGGGTTGTTGGGTCTATTGACATAGTTTGATGGAATATTTAAAGAGTAATATATGATTCATACATATCTTACATGGTCTACTGGTTTTATTGAGATAATGTGGTCAAAGTGATCTCAAATTGAATTGAAGAGATATTTTTTAAATGATGACTTATGTCCTCATTATTTCAAACATTTGTTCTCTTCCTTTCACTCTTCTCCTTCTGGTATTTCCATTATGCATATGCTACATATTTTATTATCATACTACAGTTCTAAGATATTCTCATCCATCTTTTTATACTTTGTTCTTTGCATTTCAGTTTTGTAAATCTAGATTGAGTTATCTTCAAACTCATTGATTCTATTTTAGCCTCTGATGACTTTACTGATGAGCCAATCAAGGTCTTCCTTCTTATCATTTAAAGTGTTTCGAATTTATAATATTTCCTTTTGTTTATTTCTTAGAGTTTCCATCTTTCTGCTTATATTACCCATCTCTTCTTGCTTGTTGTCCTCTTTTCCCATTAGAGCCCTTAGCGTATTAATCATAGTTATTTTAAACTCTCAGTCTTATCATTCCAAATGTTCTACCATATCTGAATCTTTTTCTGATGCTTGCTCTTTTTCTTCAGACTGTGCGTTTCCCTTTTTAGAATGGCTTGTAATTTTTTTTGCCTACAGCCAGACATGATGCAACAGGTAAATGGAACTGAACTAAATAGGCCTTTAGTGTGATGCTTTATGTTTTTTGGTGAGAAGTTATCTCTGTTTATCATTTGCTATTATTGTAGGTAACAAAAGCTATAATTTCCTCTGGTGTCCGCTTTTAAATTCTTTTTTGTCTATAAGTTTCCTTAAAGATTCTTTCTGAAATAGGATCTCTGTCCCAGTGTCTCCCAGTCAATATGAACTAAATCAAATGTCTAATGTATTTCTCACCCTATCCAGAAGTTTCCAGCCAGCCTAAGGTGACATTCAGTTCGTAACATAACCAGTGACCCTAGTGTTAATCATTCTGTAGTGATCTGAGAAATAGGTTATTTCCTATAAGGAAAGAAAAATTCAAGAGAATAATCTGATCATCCATATGGGTATTACTTATGTAAGATAAAAAAGTGAACACTTAGAGCTGAATGAAAACAACTTTCACTAGAGAGAGAACAGATGGACCTTTTGTTACTTCAGTAATTATGGAAGAACACACTTCTTTGGACCAGGCGCTATGCTGAGAGCATTACATACATTGTCCATTTAAATCTTCACAACCAATTTCTGCTCTGGGGACCTATTTTATAGTTTTAGAAATCATCTTAGAAAGGCTGAGCAAATTGTCCAAGGTCACCAAACTGGTCATGGATATTAAATGGTGCAACCACTGTGGAAGACAGTCTGGCACTTTTTACAAAGCTGAACAAAGGCTTACAATAAGATCCAGCATTGGAAGTCCTAGATATTTACATAAATGATTTGAAAATATGTCTACATGCAAAAATTTTGCAAGCAAAGTTTTATGTCAGCTTTATTGATAATTTCCAATAATTAGAAGCAGCCAAATTGTCCTTCAATGGGTGGATGGATAAATTTTAGTATATCCATACAATCAAGTATTATTCCAAAATAAAATAATTAAGTTATCAAGCTACAGTAAGACATGGAAGAACCTTAAATGTATATTGCTAAGTGAAAGAAAGTCAGTCTGAAAATACTGCCTACTATATGAATTCCACTATCTTTCTGAAAAAGAGAATACTATACGGACAGCAAAAAATAAAAAGAGTGGCTGACAGGGGTTGAGGTGAAGAGGAGGAATGAATAGATACATCACAGGGCATTGTTATGGAAGTGAAACTATCCTGTATGGTACTATAATGGTGGCTATATGACATTACGTATTTGTCAAAACCCATAGATCTATACAACACTAAGGGTCAAACCTAATGTAAGCTCTGAAGTTCAGTTAATAATATTGTTTAAATATTTTTTCATCAATTGTAACAAATGCACCACAGTAATACCAGATATTGGTAACAGAAGAAACTATGGAGGGGGTGATCAGAATGTTTATGGAAACGCTCTCTACTTTATGGGCAATTATTTTTGTAAACCTAAAACTGATCTAAAAATAGTATTTATTTAAAATGATGTTAAGCTTAAGGCCTAATTCAATAAGGACTTAAAGGTGGTATCATTATAGTCATCAATTTTTAAGCTTGAAAAGGGAAAAAAACATAGATTCTATAATTTTATCTATAAAACATTGAGAATCCCATTGACAAGTTTTACTTGAAATATAATTAAACTCACCCTTTCCATAGTGGTTAGCAATTGTTGCCAAAAAAAAATGGCATTTAAATCTAATGCGATATCAGTGTTTTCAAATTGCTTTTAAAGGTAAAATACCCTAAGCTATAAGATTAATCCAATATAAGAAATAAATTATAGTTAGAAAATATTATCATCATATTTAGGAAGCCTAATAATGATATTCTATTAGGAAAAATTTCCAAGAATGAATATATTTTATACAGACTCAATAGCAAATGCTGCCATATTTTGTGGTTTGCTTAAAAAAAGACACCTCAATTTAATTTGAGCTTTATTTTTCATGACATGAACATATGGGATATTTTGCTCTAAAAAGAACATCACATTATAAATGTAATACACAATGGCATAAAGAATTGTAGAAAATGTTAAAAAAATTAAATAAATCACAGTTTCTTGAGTGATTATGTTGTAGATGTCAAGAGAGTTTCAATTATTTGCGTATGTAAAGGCCAGGATTCTTAATAATTTTGGGAAGGAAAAAGTAATATTTATTTATGACCTCAGGAGCTTTCTGTTCAAAATCTGAGCCCTGAACAAGATTTTTGAGTTCTTTTTATACAGAGGAAGGGCCAAATGGTTCTTTATTTCAGTGCTCAATAAACTTGAATTAACAAATATCTTCCACTTCCTAGATAAGCTTTTAGTATGGACTTCATACATTCTAGGTAAGCTTTTAGCACATTTGGTTTGCATTTTCCCTGAATATTTAAAGTTTATAGAGTTTGCATTGCTAAACTGTTTTTCCAGGACTGGAGTTGTTGTCATGGTTACCAAAGGCAGGGCTGCAGTTCTCACTGTCCCACACGTACAGCTCAGGACACATGCAATTCAGGTTATCTACAAAGAGATAAACAGCTCCCCACTCATAGCCTACATCATTCCACCCCTTTATGCAAGCTTAACTTGCTCAGCTTTGGCATAATGTTAGAGTGTTGAGGTGGGTGGCTGTTTGTTGTTCTGATTGATTATCCCATTTATCAATTTCCCAGTGAGGGCCCAAAAACAAAGTTCCTGGGTAACATCTGGGGTTTATTCTGTTTTCAGAAGGTCTCATCCTGGACAGTAGAATCCTGGGGGTGGGGCTCCCAGCAGTCATCCTGGGGGTTATTGGTGCTTACGTGGATTTCTTGCCAGGCTCCAGATTCATCTACTAATTTTATTTTACCTTTAGAGACTTTACACCTTTAATCTTAAAGAGATGATGAAGTGAAATGATCTCTTTTCTTTAACTCCTTCCTGCTGGCCACGGGTTGTAGTCCTTACCTAACAAGGTGTAAAAACTTTCTTATTTTATTTTGACTGGAGGAAGATGGATCTGGCATTCTGTATGAAGCTGGATGAAGTTTTCATATGGTTAAGAAGATATTCATTCTGAAAGAAACAAATTTAATTAAAATTCTGGAATACCTGTTTTTTAAAAGAGGACATTAGATTACAGAGGTAGACAAAGTTAGGTGCCTGTAAAGATGGCACCCTTTTTAAAGTTATTTATTTTCAAAGAGAAATTGTAAAAGCTAACAGTATTAGGCGCTTAGCTTTGTTTTGAAGATGCAGTCCAGGCTGTTTAATGATTGGCATTCACGTGCTTCATTAGGTGCTTCTGGTAAACTGGCACCTTCGGGCAGTTGGTTTCATTCAGGATTAGTGCACCAAGTTGGAAATTCCCTTAGTTTTAGCTTTGAGAGTGATCAGAACTAAAGAATAAAGTCTTTTACATTTTGGTTTTAATTGAATTTTGACTGTTCTATAGGTGACCCATCACTAGCAAGCAAGCCTCATTTTGCTACACAGCAGAGTACAGTAGAGTAGTAGGGTGGCTGAGCCTGGCACCAATTAACCAGCTACCTGCAAGCCACTGGCGGTCCCATTGTTTTCAGCTAAGATCACCACCTTATTTTATAGACATGTTTACTAATTATTTAGAAAATGAAGTTACCAGGAATTTAACATGTCTAATGTACTTTTGTACCTGATCCAGAATAAAGAAGATAACATTATAATTATTAGGCATATATTTAGAAGAGGATAAAAATACAGCACTTAATATTAATTAATGTATTACTTAATGCATAAGGATTTGAGTTGCAACTAATAGTTTTAAGGTTCAGGTTTGTAATACTTTACATGTTATCTCTCCATGGGAGCAGGCCATAATGCCAATTGTGTTTAAGTTTTACTTATAGTATCCTGGTAATCATGGCTCCACTTAGCAGGCTCTTTACACAGTGAGCAAGTCTCAGCATCATTAATCCTAGAGAGAAGCCAAGAAGGTAGGTTCTGGTATTTCACTAGCCTGGTGCATAGTACTCTCTGGCACTATGGAACAGTGCCAGACTGGAGGCAATATCCACTGTATGTTTGGTTGTAGCAAGCCTTCATTGGCTGCTGCAGGAGCTTGAAACCGCAACGTAGTTTATGTCAACTTAAGGAGCACAACCAGAGGTGTGACGCAGTAAATATTTTTATTTGAAGGGTCAGTGACCAGCCTAGCCAATAACTCAAGTGGAGAGGCAACCTATAATGTAGTCAAGCCCTGGTTTGAATGCACAAGAGAGTTTGACAATATTAAAGTTTATCCCTTGATTTTATACATATTTTTAAACATTTTTAATGCAACACATTATATATCAAATGACTTTGGTTTTTTTTTTACACTTTTACCATGAAGATATTAGCAGGCATTTTACCTTAGTCATAGAAGAAAAAAAAAACTATTTTTCATTGTTAAAATGAAAACAGAAGATTCCCAATAGAATTAAGGTAACTTTTCATTACCATTTACTTAAATATGCACCTTGTGGTGACCTTCAGACATGTTTTATTATCACAAAGTTATTCTTTGCCATCAATACCAATCCAGGTTTTTAGTTAGCAATGGCTTTTAGAATTAGAACTATTTAAATGCTTCAGTTTTGAAGATTTTTTTTTTTACAAACATTTTACAATTGACCACAATTATAGACTGGCAAATTTACTGCAGATTACTACTGGAGTAATCTGTACAATGGAGTAATAGTACAATGGAATCTACCTCATGCATTTAAGAAAGAGCAGTTTTACACTTAATTTAATTTAATTAAACATGAACTTACAGTTCCCATTATTTCAAAGATTCAGCATATACAATGTTAACTCAATAACCTCATATTTTATAAACCTAAGAGATACAATATTAACTCATTAAACTGGTATTTTATAAACCTAAAAGATAATACTTAAGCTAAACAAGTTGAAATTGTTATTGATTAAACAAAGAATGTTGCTTTCTTTTTTACAGGGGCTTAATACCTTTTGTTATGATAATTCTAAAACTGTGAACAACGTCAAAAGCATACTAACTTTTAGGCTTTAGAATATAAAGCAATTATTTAACCTGTTTTAATGATAATTTAATAAGAATTTCATAGCTTTTTAACAGTTCTGTATTTAGATTTTACAGGACTTTTTATACCGTTTAGTTTAATTTGGGTTTTGGAAATATATATACTACTTATATAACTGCATATTTAAATTTAGCAAATAGGCAGACATGAATAGTTTGATACAGAAACACCACTTAGTTATTTAAAACCTTTTTTCTTTGCTGGTTAATTCAAAATTAGCCAAAATTAACTGACTTTCCTAATTAGATTGCTGTTTGGAGGGAACCTGGCTAGCATTTGGGCTTTTAAACTGGAAAGAAACCAGGTAGCTTTTACTCATTTTTTTTCCTTTGAGACAACTTGAACAATGTGAGGGTCATTTAGTAAGGCCTGGTACTCTAGGAAGAGTATTGCTTATTCCTGGAAAACCTGGCAACAGTTATTTCTGATTTCTGATGGAAATGGCCCATCAGAATTAATTTATATTATTTTAAAAGTCAAGGAAAAAAGACAGTTTTCCTTTAAATGGGTAAAGAGGAAATGAGAAGACCGAAAAATATTAGACTGACAAAGTGATGTGCATAAACCCCCTTTTTTCTAATTTAACTATAAGTTTTTAAAGTTTAATTATTAAGTTGAATTGTTAAGGGGTGGGCCAGATTTCCAGGAATCACAATTAAATGCAGCCTACAATTACCATCACAATAGCTGAAATCCAAGCTACATTTACTTCATTGCAACAGCCCCAGCTACCAACATATATACATATATATGAGTACTTATACAATGATTCTAATTCTTAGCTACAGTTCTTAATATGTTTTTACCTTAAGATGAATTGAACACCTTTATTAATTAAGTTACAAGAACCCTATTAGTAACAACCCTGCGATGCTTTCCTATTTTTTTTTTAGTAACTGAACAAATTTCATCTGCAGGTTATGCATTTAATTCATCAACAAGAGAGCATTGGCATTTAAAGATTCATTTTAAGTTACCTTTCACTGTGAATTTTTAGGCACAAGCAAACTGACAGAAGCCAAACACAGATTTTAAAATTGAATACAAAGTTAAGTACAGATTTAAAACTGAATTCCATATCTTAGCATTTTAAGGAACTCAAGGAACTCCCTGACCCTAATTGATAACACATGGGATCTCATTTCAATTACTATTGATACCTTTTATAGGCTCAATTGAGTTTAAATTGAGAAGTTGAGGTTTATTAAACTTTTTTCCATTTTTAAGGAGACATGCATGAGGTTTCTCGGTTTTCAGATTTATACATTGTTGTTTTTTGTAGTGCCTCATGACCCTTACTGCTGACTGCTCTCAGCCAAACCATTAGACTTACAAAGAGAGAGATCTCCCTTACCTCCTCCCTTCCAGGTAGATCAGTGGCTTGATAGGAATGTGGCTTATGAATAGAAGGCATGGATTCACTGGAAAGGAGCAAGTTGCTTCTCCTTCCCAGCTCTCCACTTTTGTTGTGCATCCTCCTAAAGGGAAGAGGGGAGATAAGGTGATGGTAGCAAGTTCCAGGCTACTAAAATGGCTTGAAAGAACTTTCCAAATTTGGCGTCTTTCCTGGGGACCCCCGTCCTGGCAGGGCTATGGTTCAAGTCACTGGCTCCATCAGCCACCCTGACTGGGCCAGCTCCAATAAACTTGGGTGCATGGCATGGACGTGGACACAGACAATCCCTGAGTTCTGGCAAATGGGGTGTACCCAGAGAAGCAACAGAATATGTGCACGCACATTCCTGCTGTGGTTTTGCTTTATAAATTACAATCAATTCACTCCTTTGCCAATGACAAGGGAGGATTCCAGCTTAACCAAATTAACCACCTTACATAATTACACAATTCCACATCAGCATTTGAGCACAGACAGAAGCACAGAATTTATTAATCTGACTTACAAGTTCTATATATATTTTCTTCAGCACAACTGCCCCCGCAGCCATTACAAACTTTAGAAAGAGAGAACACTTAATATTAACATCTGATTAGGATCTCCTGCTTACACTTGCTGTCTATAAAGTGAATCCATTTGCAATTCAGCACCATAGCAAAAGATTCCAGATAGACTTTTTCACTGTTTAACTTTACACCCAGACAAAGCATCACTAGAAAGCTGATTCATTGTCCTGTAACCAAGTTTTTCAAAATCCAGGCCAATTTCCAGGATGTTAGAACTTGAACCTATAAACATCCTTTCTTATTATAATCAAACCTTCACTACCTCATTAGAGACTATACCAGAACCAGATACCTACATGAAGTTAGACAAACCCAAACACAAGGCTTTTTCCTTTCCTTTCAGACCTGGAGAAGATGGCTGCCCCCCATTCTGGAGGTAATGGAGTCTCTCCTGGGAGGTGATTGGGCTCCTATCCTAGCAGTTAAAGCTAGGGTTTTCCCCTGACATTATGCTCCCTGGGGGGTCTTCTTTTCTGTGTTTGGAGTCTTTTGCATTCCCAGAATTTTTCTCCCCAGACCGTCCATTTCCCATGATTGTCATCAGGAAGATTCTGGTGGAGCCCATATCTTTTTTGGATTAAGTGTAATCCAGGGGCACCAAGACTGGGATTCACCCAAGTCCTCCTGACTTCCTCACGGACCTGGAAGGGGTAGTGAAATCTGTCTTCTCTGATCTTCATTTTGCAAATCCTAGATGAGCCCTCAAAGTGTTGTAGATGTCGAGAGAGGTTCAATTATTTGTGTATGAAAAGGTCAGTATTCATAATAATTTTGGGAGGGAAAAAGTAATTTATTTATGGTTGGCTGGACTTGGGAGCTTTCTGTTCAAAACCCATGCCCCAAACAAGATTTTTGAGTTCTTTTTATACAGAGGAAGGGCCAAATGGTTGTTTCAGTGCTCAATAAACTCAAATTAACATATATCTTTCACATACTGGGTAAGCTTTTAACATGGACTTCATACATTCTAGGTAAGCTTTTAGCACATTCGTTTTGAATTTTCCCTGAATATTTAAAGTTTATAGAGTTTGCATTGCTGAAGAGTTTTTCTGGGACTGGAGTTGTTGTCATGGTTACCAAGGTCAGAACTGCAATTCTCACTGACCCACACACACAGCTCAGGTTATCTATGAAGAGACAAACAGCCCCACCCCTAGCCTACATCAATTAAGCAACAAAAATGATTTCTTGTAACTGTTATAACATCAGGACTAAAACAATAACAATATGGACCTTAGTATTTGAAGGAATGTCAACACTTTTGCCTTTTGTATATTGTTCTTACAAGCAGCAGACTTCCTATACATTATTATTAGTTGAAACAATGTGCATATAGTTCTGGAAGTTCTTGACGCAAATACAGTGTCTACAAATAATGAAAACTTTGTGTTTTTTCCTTTATTTATTTTTCTTGGCTTGGTGGACTGGCTGAAAATTCCAATACAGTGTTTAAAGCAATGCTGGGTAATTCTCTGTTTCTACATGAGGTTTTAATTTAAAGATTCTGTTGTAGATGTCGAGAGAGGTTCAATTATTTGTGTATGGAAAGGCCAGGACTCAGTAATAATTTTGGGAAGGAAAAAAAATAATTTGTTTATGACCAGCTGGGCTCAGGAGTTTTCTGTTCAAAACCTGAGCCCTGAATAAAATTTTTGAGTTCTTTTTATACAGAGGAAGAGTTAAATGGTCCTTTGTTTCAGTGCTCAATAGGTTTGAATTAACACATACTCCCCACATTCTAGGTAAGCTTTTAGCATGAACTTCATACATTCCACGTAAGCTTTCAATGCACTTGGTTTGCATTTTCCCTGAATATTTAAAGTTTATAGAGTTTACACTGCTTAATTGTTCTGCCAGGATTGGAGTGTTGCCATGTTTAAAACAGTCAGTGCTGCAGCCCTTACCTTTCAATACACACAGCTCAGGTTATCTATGAAGAGATGAGCAGCCCCCACCCACAGCCTTTATCAATTCTGTCTCTTTAGGTTTTTGTTATATAAGTGCTCACAGCTATAATAGGCCTATAATTTTCTTATTTTATATTGTCCTTGTCTGATTTTATTTATATTATTCTGAACTCATAAAGTGAATGAATGAATGAAAACAGTGCTGCTACTGTGGAAGACAGTTTGATAGTTCCTCAGAAAGCTAAGTGTGGATTTACCACATGATCTGGCAATCACTCTACTAGGTATGTACTCCAAATAATTAAAAGCAGATACTTAAACAAATATTTTCCCACTGATATTTATAGCAGCCTTATTCGTAATTGCCAAAAGATGGAAGCAAACCAAGTGTCCATCAAATGATGAATGGATAAATAAAACACTATATATACATACAATGAAATATTATTCAGCATTATAACATAATGAAGTCCTGATTAAGTCAACAACATAACCTTGAAGACATTATGTTGCATGCAAAAAGCCAGGCACAAAATGATCAATATTGTATGATATCACAGATAGGAAATAAATTAAGCAAGCTAACAGAATTAGAATCTAGAATATAAGTTATTGGGGGCTGGGTTGAGCCTATAGAATGGAGAGTTAATGCTTAAATTGTATAGAATTTCTATTTGGATTGATTGTATAGCTTTGGGAATGGATGGTGGTGCTGGCAGCACAACATTGTGAATGCAGTTAAGAGGCCTGAATTAAACATGGGAATGTGGCAAAAAAAAAGGGGGGGGGGCATTTTAAGTCATACATATGTTTCTAGAATAAAATTTTAAAGATAAAACATGAAAAAGTACTGAGGAAGGTAGAGAGTATTAGAGGAAAAGGTATGACATGTCCATAGAGGAAGAAGAGAATAAAAATTTCACTAAAAAACTATAGTAGGATTTCTGGAAACCCAATTTAAGTTAGTGGAGTTAATAGCTAAGTTTGTGGTTAAGAATTTAAAGTAAGAGCAGTCAGTGTATTTGTGCTTTTCTCAAACTATCTGTAGACCTGGAGTAAGTGAAGTACTGTATGCAGTGGGGTTTGGGGTTTCAGTCGATGAGTACAATAGAGGGTGTGGTAGTCAGATTCTAAAATGGTCCTAATTCTCATCCCTTCTTATATAGCGCTAGCTGATATCTTAACTGCAGCCCTGTGAGATCCAGAGGAGTGGACTTGGTTAAGGTGTGCTTGGACTCCTGACACTTGATAATAAATGGCTGTGGTTTTAATGTAAAAAAATAATAATATTAACACATGCTACAACTGGATGGACTTTGAAAACATTACGCCAAATGAAAGAAGGCAGTTAACAAAATACCATTGCTGAATGACTCCGTTTCTGTGAAATATCCAGAATACTCCAATCAATAGAAACAGAAAATGGAATAGTGGTTGTTTAGGTCTGGGTGCGGGAGATGACAGGATGTGGGTGACAGCCAAAGGAGATTAAAATGTCTGAAAATTGTGGCAATGGTTGTGCTCACCTGTCAATAAACTAAAATGCATGAATATACTTTTTAAATGGGTGAATTGTATGGCTTCTGTATTATATTTCAATAAATCTGTTTAAAAAATCCCTTTTATTTCATCATTTAGAAAAATTAGTACATTGTAGATTATATATTTTCTGAAATTTTTGTAGGATTCCCCTGTAAAATAATTTGAAGTCCATATATGTGAATGCTCTTAGGTCATTTTCTCTTTCTTATTGAGTCAATTTAGATAATTGCATTTATTGTGAAAATTGCCTATCCGATTTCAGATTTCAACATTAATAATGTCATTTAATTCATAATATATCTTCATGATATTGCAAAAGTACAGTATATCTACTTTTTCTTTGATAATTTAATATTATTTGTAACTTCATTCATTTTTCTACATCAGTCACCCCCAGAGGAGGTTTCTACTTAATTATATTTATAACTAAAGAGTTCTTGGCTTTCTTGTCAATGCTTTGATCTTTAATATTTTACTGTGTTAAATTCTCTCATATATACATTATTTCTTTTAGTTATATTTCTATCAATTTATTGTCTTGTGTTTTTGTAACTTTTTTGAGTTTCATATTTTAATGTCAATCTTTCTCTTTCTTATATATTAATTTACACTTGTAAACTTCCTCCAAAGTGCTACTTTAGCTGCAGTCTAGAAGTATTTCTATGCTGTATTTATGTATGCATGTGTTTAAATTTTCATAGGAATTTTTCCTTCAATGAATTATATTGGAATATATTTTTAAATTCCTAAAAGTATAGGGTCAAGTGTTATCTCTTTCTAATATTTGTATTTTGATTAGACAGCAGAGTCTGTGGAAACTAGTTCATTTAGTCTATGCTGAAAATTCTTTTGTGGCATAATACTTAGTCAATGTTTCTAAACATTCCACAAGTTCCTGAAGAAAAAAAGTGATTCCCTAAATTTTGGAACAAGATTCTATGTATGTTCTTTAGATCAAATTGGTTAATTAAATTATTGGGATATTTTATATCGTTGCTCATTTTTGTAAATTCTATCAGTTGTTGAAAACTGTAAAGTTCTCAGTTTTCATTTATCAGTATTGAAATTTTTGCTTTATGCTTTTCAAATTTTGTTTGTAGGGTTATACAAGTTCTGAATAGTATATCTTTTTGTGGAATCATAGAAATTATCTAAGTAATGATCTCTTTATGCCCAATGTGCACTCACGTATACATATATACATGTGTATATATATATCATTTTCTATATTCAATATTTTAATTCTGTTTTGTATTTATAAGTATATTATGAACTATTTGTGCTTATACATATTTATTATATAATGTAAATTAAGTAGCAAGTATTATTATATATTAGAAATATACTAATTTACTTCTATTATCTTCATTTAAAATCTGAATTTAATATACCTTTCTTTTATTTCCCTTTTCTAATATTATATTTGTCATGTTTGCTCCATTTTATAATATTCCTCTTACTGCTTTGACAATTAAGCATGGTATATCTATGTTTTTAATCACTGTCTCTACTAGTCTTCGAAAATATTTTAATAATATAAATTTGAACCAGCAAGATGGCAACAGAGTAAGGAGCTCCTAGAGTCAGCTCATGCTACAGGGCGGTTAGTAATCACCCAGAGCTATCCAAAGCACCTGTTTGGAGGCTCCAGGAGACAGAAGAGCATCCTGCAATATCTGTGAAGGATTGGAAAAAGAAGACTGTCCATCTGCAGAGAAAATTCATAAGTAGAGCACTCCATGTCTCAGAGGCCAGTGCCCTTAGCCCACTGCCAACACAAGCCACCTCGGGAGCTATTCATTGACTGAAATTGGAAACTACACTTCCCAAAAATGGGGAAGGAAGGGAAGGTTGGCCACAAATTTCAGTTACTGATTAGTAAATTCAGCTGGCTAAATTATAACCCTAAGAAGAGCTAAATTTTGAACCTGTCCAAGTTGGAAAGAGGTTGGTAGCCACCTTTTTAACTCCACCCCCAGCATGAGGGGAAGCCTGGCTGACTGAAAATCAGTAAGGACCAGTTTCCTTCATGCAGATCAGACTGTAGCCCTTTCCTACACTTCAGCCCCAGGTTGATCAGGGAGGCAGCTGGAGGGCCTTGCACCACCCTCTCCAGTTAACTCCAGTTACATTCAGCTGGCACAGACTGAATAGTCTGACATCTACTAGGGCAACTGCACTCATTTTGGGCCTGCACAGCATAGATTGCTGCCCACGCCTGCAATTCCATCCCCACTGCCGGTAGGGGAGAAAGGGGTGTGAAGCTTTATCAACCTCTCTTGGCAACTACAGTCTAGGCCTGCATGACTTGGATTCTTACACATGGCTATGGCTCTATCCCTACCCCTGGCAGAGGAGAAGTTGAGAAAAGCTGCAATGGTCCCTGGGGCAATATAGGCCACTTGAGGCTCCACATCTTACAGCACCAACTACATGCTTGGTTCCTACTATACAACCAACAAGGGAGAAAGGGCAGAAAAGCCCTAAACTAAAGAGAGAAACTGCACCCTGAATAAATACATCTTGTAAGCCAGATGCCAAGATGCCAACAAAAAATTACAATCCACACCAAGAAACAGAATGATATGGCCCAGTTAACAGAACAAGATTAGCCTCCAGATGACATAAAGGACTTGAGACGACTAATCATAGATGTTCAAACAAATCTCCTTAATAAATTCAATGAGATGGCTAAAGAGATTAAGGATATTAAGAAGACATTGGGTGAGCACAAAGAAGAATTTAAAAGCATACAAAGAAAAATAGCAGATCTTACAGGAATGAAAGGCATAAAAAATGAAATTAAAAACACACTGGAATCATATTACTGCAGATTTGAGGAGGCAGAAGAAAGGATCTATGAGCTTGAAGAAATGGCCTCTAAAGTGAACATATGAAAGAATAGATGAAGAAAAGATGGAAAAAATTCAACAGTGTCAGGGAACCAAATGACAGCAAGTGACATGCAAACATGTGTGCCATGGATGTCTCAGAAGGAGAAGAGAAGGGAAAAGGGGCAGAAGGAATATTTCAAGAAGAGAAAGGAAAAGGGGCAGAAGGAATATATCAATAAATAATGGTGAAAAATTTCCCAACCCTATTGTAGGATATAGATATCAGTGTCCAAGAAACACTACATACTCCCATTCAAATAAATTTAATAGACCAATTCTGAGACACATACTAATCAAAACATCAAATGCCAAAGACAAAGGGAGAATTCTGAGAGCAGCAAGAGAAAAGCAATGTATAACATATAAGGGATACCCAATAAGAGTAAGTGCCTATTTCTCATCAGAAACCATGGAGGCAAGAAGACAGTGGTATGATATATTTAAGATACTACAGTAAGAGAAAAACTTCAGCCAAGAATCTTCTTTCCAGCAAGAATATCTTTCAAAAATGAGGGTGAGTTTAGAATATTCACAGATAAACAGAAACTGAAAGAGTCTATAACCAAGAGACTGGCTTTGCAGGAAATACTAAAGGCTTTGCTACAGCCTGAAAAGAAAAGACAGTCAAGGAAGGCCTGGAAGAGAGTCTAGAAATGAAGATTATATCAGTAAAAGTAACTAAAAGTGTCAAAATAGTAGTAAAAATAAAATACGACAGATAAAACACAAATATTTAGGAATAAACTTATCCAATGATGCAAAGTAGTTATATTCTGAAAACTATAACTCGTTATTAAAAGAAATCAAAAAAGATCTAAAAAATTGAAAGAACATTACATGCTCATGGATTGGAAGACTAAATATCATTAAAATGTCAGTTTTACTCAAATAGATATACAGAATCAATGCAATCCCAATAAAAATTCCACCAAAATTTTTAAATAAATGGAAAACGCAATTATCAGATTTATTGAAGGGTAAGCAGTCCTGCTAGCCGGAAACATCTTTTAAAAAAAAAGTGAAGCTGGAGGACTCTCACTCCTGGACTTCAAATAATATTATTAACACCTAGCTACAGTTATAAAAACAACATATTATTGGCAAAAAGACAGACACATAGACCAGTGGAACCAAATTGATGGTTCAGAAACAGACCCTCACATCTGTGGCCAAGTGATTTTTGACTAGCCTGTCAAACTCACCCAGCTCAAGCAGAGCAGTCCATTCAACAAATGCTGCTGAGAATACCAGATATCCATAACCAAAAGTAGGAAAGAGGAACCCTATCTCACACCTTACACAAAAATTAGCTCAAAATGGACAAAAAAGCTACATATACATAGAACAATAAAGCTTCTTCAGGAAAATGTAGGAAAATATCTTCAAGACCTGGTGGTAGGTGGTGAATTCTTAAAGGTGATAAGAGAAGGTACTGGTGTGGACTACTGATGTTTAATGTATGTAGAAGTTTTAATTAGCCTTACTGTAAAAGGGTGAAAATGTATAGAGTGGATGAAACACATTATAGTGAGTAGCAGCTGGTTTATAAATGGGAATATAGCTGGAAAGGGTAATCAATGGATGTAAATGCCAATTGACAAAAAGCTAGAGAATAATCTAGGGACTGACTAACACAGTAAACTCAGAAATGGATGAGAATTGTGGTTATATCTTGTACAGATACAAGAGTGTCCTTTGTGAACTAAAGCAGATTGAACATCACTATTGCAGGGAGGTAGGATTGTGGAGAAGCATGGTAAAAATACAACTGAAGTGACCTATGCACTGTGGTTAACAGTAATGATGTAATATTCCTGTATCTATGCCAAACATGTACTGTGTTTGTAATGGAGGAGTGTGGAAAAGTGTGCCAAGTGTACATGATGGACCATTGTTGGTGGTATTAGTCTGATGATATTATCTCATAATCTGTAACAAATGCTCCACCAAGGTGTCGTATGTTGATAGCAGAGTATTGTATAGTAATTCTGTACATGTGCATGATTTTTTTCTAAGTTTACCACTTCTGTCATAAAAATATATTTGAAAAATAAAATAGGATGGGTTGGGGGAAAATACACCAAGTGTAAGATAAGGACTATAGTTAGTACTAAGATTTTGACAATATTCTTTCATAAATTTTAACAAATGCCTCACAACAATGCAATTTGTTGGTGGTGGGTTAATGTATGGGATCCCTGTATGATGACATGCATTTTTGCTTTGTAAGTTTACACATTTTACTACAGACTTATTGTTTATGTACATTCATGTATAAATCATATAAAAATAATTAATAATAGGGTGGGTTGGTGGATATACTTTAGTTGGTAGTAATATTTTGAGGATACTCTTTAATCATTAGTTAAAATGTTACACAACACTGCAAGGTATTGATAGTAGGGTGAGGTATGAGAGCCTTGGATGATGTTGTATATGTTTGTTTTGTCAGTTCACAACTATTACTATACATTTATTGTGTATGTATGTTTATGTATAACTGATATACTTTGATAAATTTACAACACTGAAAAAATAATGATATAAATTTAAAGTGCTTTAACTTGAATCAATCCAATTGGATTTTGTTATATTTACCCACACTTTGGTAATTATTATTGTTATTGTTTTATACTGCATATGATTGAACTGATTTTCCACATTAATTACCAATTAATTTTGCAATATTTCTCTTAGCATTCCTCCCTTTCATCTGAGTTCAATTTCATCTTTTTATGGTATGCGAGTGACAAAATATTTTTCCTGAAAAAAAATTATTCTCCTTTTAACAAGCTAGTTTAATGGAACGTTGAAATATTGGTTGACACAATTTTTATTAGGTACTTTGAATATATTGTTGTACTATTTCCTTTAGCCACATGTTGGCACATACGGTTAAGCCCAATAATTGTTTTTTTCTCTCTTTTGCTGATATTTTCTGTCATTAGTCTTCTGCAGTTTTACAAAATGTGTAAAGTGATGACTTCATTTGTTTATATTTTTGTCCTCTTATTTGGACTTATTTTGTCCTTGGCCAAATTTTTTTTGTTTGCTTTAGTCAGGGCTCCCAGTAAAAACACCCTGGGACCATTTTTAATATTGTTTCTTTGGCTTGAGGATTCTTCAACCCCAGAGATTCTAAAACTCACAGTTTCATTTTCCTAGGGGTGAAATGCTCTCAACTCTCCCACAAATCAGGGAGAACAAAATTTTTGACTTCTGCTTCTAACATTTGGAAGATACTCCTGGGCCTCCCTTTCCCGGTGGTGCATTATGCAAGGGTTATGACTTACACAGAGCATTTCTTACTTTTTGCTTAGTTCTGTCAGGCCCAAGGTCGTGTAAACTTCGCTGTGCATGTGTTAAGACAAAAACCTTTATTTAACATACCCTGATAGTCACTCTACCATCTCTCCCTAACCAGAGGGATGTTGCAGTTTCCACAGTTATTCCTTCGCTTACCATTCTGATTTTCACTTTTTTTCATTTCTGCCAACTTGGCACTTTCTAATCATTCATGATATTTCTTCTATTATTTTAATTTTTATATTTGATTCAGGAAGTCTAAGTCTTTTAACTGGAAGATATGCAAGTTTTCTTATTTCAGCAATGTTCTAAAACCAGGAAGGACTATTTTATTATTAATTTTCACTAGAAAAATTATAAATAACTGTTATTTTACTTCAAACTTTAGCGGCTTATGTCATTTCTTAAAAATGTTAATTTTTCTATAAACTAAAAGCTATGAAAATACATTAAAATATTGGTCTTAACAAATGGAGGTATTTCAAAGAACTCATGCAATCTGCATTTATCTTACAGCAAAGAAATATGTATTAATAATGAGGTCATTATAATTTATCACAAGCTTAATGAATAAACCTACTTTATTTTGACTTAAATAATAACTACTTAAGCTGTCATAGATCTTTTCCTCTGAACAACTGATGCTCTTGCTTCTTTTTACAAGTAACACAATTCTGTATGGTTCTCTATGTCTGATATTGATTAATTTGGCTGGTCCCAAATACATTGGTCATTTCACTGCCTTTTCTTCGTCATACTAACTTTACCAATTAAATCAGTACACTCTTATATTTACATAGTAAGATAGAATAATACTAACAGCACCTCACATTTTATATTTGAACAATTACGAACATTAGGAATTTAACTGTTGGGCATTTACAATTGTTGGATACTGTTAGAAGACCTTTGCTGCTATAACTTACATTTCTCACGAAACAGATGGAAAATTTCCTGTTAATATCTCTAATTTGATAGATGAGGAAACACAAGTAAGGATAGCCTACATTTATCTTGCCCATGATCACAAATTCAGAAATGTTTGGTTCCAGAGACAGGATCTTAACAGGTATGAAATACCTTCCACTGATCATTGACACGCAACCAAGAAAGACACTTGTAGAAATTACCTCGCAATCTAAATTTAGTGTCAATTTTAAGAGGTGGCAGGAAAAAAAAAAAGTATAATAATAATAGTACCTTTTGGAATTTTAAAAGTTATTCTAATATTTGATGAGAAATGTACATAACCATAGGAAGGTATTTACCAATCTTAACTGAGACACAAAAGAGACTTAGGTAAATATGTTCCTAGACTGAAAGATTCAAATGTATAAAGATGTTATTTCTCCCTTGATTCTTTTATTGGTTTACTGAGAAGAATACAAAGTAATAGCAGCAAAAAAAAAAAAAAAAAAGTGAAAATAGAAGAGTTTTAGAATAATTGGCACTTAGACACATATTAAAATTTAAATGATATGCATCAAGTATAGACAAATTGATATGACAAATGTAAAATTGATAGAACAGAATGGATAGTGCAGAAACAGACTTAGTGTATGTTTGTATATAGTATTTGGTTTCTGAGGCATAATGAAAAAAAATCAATGATGAATTGAGGAATTACTCAACCAATAGTATATATAAGAAAATTTGAAAAATTGAAAAATTGAAAAATATGGTTGTCTAGCATATATCAGAAAATAATTACATATTTCTTTCAGAGAAGAAAATTAAAACAAAACATAAATTTCTAAATAATATAATAATTTAAATAAAATAATGGTGAATATTTGTTATCAAGGTAGTGAAGAAATTTCTAAGTGTAAAAGCAAAAGAAAAGACCACTAAGTAAATAAAATATACATAACTAAAAAAATTAAAACTCCAAAATTGGAAGAATAACATATGTAAGTAAACGGCAAATGGTAAGCTTGGAAAACATGTCTAATATTAATTGACATTATGTTATTTATATAATTAATATTAATTGTTCTTATAGCACAATGAAAAAATATTGAATAACACAGTTGAAATATGAGAAGATGTATAGGACCAGAGGGCATATAAAAATAATCTATTACTTGAGAATCAACCTATATATCTACTATAGATTTTCAAGGCTGTAAATATATCAATAATCTTCTTTTCTTTAATGATAATTCTCCATTATAGTGAAGGTGTGGCAAGACAGACACTTCATCTGAAGGGCATTTTGGAAATATGCATCAAGAGTCTTCAAAACAGCAGTATTTTTTGACCCAGTATGTCTACTTGTTAGAATTTCTCATAGTTTGTTTATGTCACTCACACACGCACATCCACACACATACACACAAACCAAGAGAGAAAGCACATAAATAACAACACTTAATCAATAGAAGGGATAGTCTGATTCATAAAAACAGTTATTTTAAATGGTGGATTTTATGCAATGTTTCCTAACTTATTTTCAGAGTGTTAACAGTGGAAAAGCTCATGATACATTGGTCCAAGAGATGAGCAAAGTATTATACTATGTTTAGTAAATGCACGTTTGTTGTGTGTCATTTATAATCTTTGAATGTAAAAATTGTTTTTCCCTATGCCATTTTTTATTATATTTTTAAATACTTCTCTTTATTTGCCATGTACTAAAATGAGAAGATCTGGGATTTGGGAGTGAAACACATCAGGGTTTAGTTTACAAATTTACCACTGACAAAGTAGGGGACCTGGGCTATGTCTATTGTGACAGTTTTTTAAGAAAACAACCTAGACACTCTAAATATCATGTTTATTTGTCATTTAGCACAGTGTTATTGTTCCAATACTATTTTATACTGGAGAGATTTATAAAATTTAATCACACTCAATATGAATTGAGAGTAGCAGGGCATAATGGAAGGATTTGAACTGAAATTGTTACTGAGTGTGAAAACACTGAGTAACCCTGGGACGGTTACTTCTTGAACCAGTGCATCCACATTCATAAAATAGAAAAATTGATATAGAGTTGTTACAAGAATGTAATACATTAATTCATCTAATATGCCATAAATTGTTATAGAATTGTTATAAAAATATAATACATTAATCCAAATAATATTCCATAGAGTTATTATAAGAATATAATACATTAATTCATATAATAAGCCACAAATTTTATCTCACACATAACTAATACACAATAAATAATAGTTTATTATTAGTGGTACCATTAAATGTAGACTAGTTAGTGCAAAAAGAGTACCAGAAATAGTAATACTATCCTATTTTAACAGTATTGGGTTCACCTTTGGTCATTGCCACCTCTTTGCCCTGTTACAGATTTCTTTTAAATTTTTCAGAATAATTCAGTTTTACTAATTTAGTGTATTGTTCATATAACAATCCATCTGCAAGAAAAAAGGATGCTCATGCTAAAGAAATGTTTGTTACTTTCTTATTTTTGTACTTGGATTGCAAATAGTATAATTCTTATCAATAAGTACAATGATGAAGATTTCCATTGAAAATGTTATCTAGTTAGTTCAGTGAAGCACCTGGTGAGTTTACTTAAATAAAATCAAATTATCATGTATTGCATAGGTGAGTAAACTACAAGCACTCAAATAGGATTTTTCTTTCCAGCTGGTCTTCAGGCAAATGCCTATCTGGTATAAGTTATATATTTCAGGAGAAAAGTTATTTACACCATTTAAAAGCTACAAGTAAGCAATATCATCCCCCTTTTTAATTTTGATTGCTTATTTTTAAGTGTTTGTAAAATAATTTCCCTTCATATCTATTTTATTCATTCATTCAACACATATTTATTGAGTACCTAACTGTGTTATGCACATATATGAATGGGTTATTAATCATGTTTAATTTAGTAAATTATATTCTCTTTTGAAAATGTGATGGATACAAAGCCCTGTCAAATGTGGAAAAATCTGTGTTTCAATTACAGGTAAACTGTTTAAATGATTTGCCTTGTTCCTTTACCCTTAACATTTTTAAAAAGATTTATTTATGTATTTTCTTTTTAAAAAAATTTCTCCCCTCCCCCAGATGATTCTCTCTTGTCTGTCTGCTCATTGCTTGTTCCCTTCTCCAGGAGGAGCCAGGAACTAAATCTGGAACCTCCCACATGGGATGTGAGTACCTAATGGCCTGAGCCACATCTGTTCCCTTTGGGCTGCTTCGTCTGCTTGTTTAGGTGTCTGCTCATTGCAGCGGGTAAGGCATCTGCTCGCCTTCTTTAGTAGGTACCAGCACCTGAACCTGGGACCTCCCATGTGGTAGGCAGATGCCAACTGGTTGAACTACATCCACTTTTTTTCCCTTAAATTTTAAGTTAGAAAATGTAAACTAAGATACTTTCAGACATTTTTAAGGTAGCAAGATTTTTGGTTTGCAATTTGAATTAAAGTTAATTCCATCTAAAAACTCTTCTCCAAGGTAGTGTAGGAAATGTCCTGCACCTGATGCTATCTACTTTCAAATTCAGTCTGTCTTTGGCTAATTATAAGCAGTTTAATACCTCTAAACTAAACTAACAGCTGGTTTATCTGAGCTGGCTGCTTAATATTTGGGATTAATGAATAGGCTAAATTTAATCCAGCCCACCACTGGGATCTAATCTATATACAAGCGGTAAGTGTTAGATCTAATTAAAAGCAGTTTATGTAAGGCCTTGGAGGTTTAACTAAAATTTTCACTGACTTTACAGGCAGTTTCATATCCTAAAGGCAAACGTCTTCCTTGTTAGTGCACAGCAAGTCTAAGGCAGTCATCTCCTATCTCTTGATTGGGCTTAGTCTTCTGCTCATGTAGTAGTGGCAACAAATCTCTTATTAGTCCCATCCTTGTTCTTGGATAAAGGCACTTAAAATAGTCTCAGCCTTATGTAAAGTGCTTTGAAAAATATTCATGCCTCTGCTCTCAAAATATGGTAGGCTTGTCTGTTCTGCCATAGAGAATTTTTCAAGCTTCCAGAGAGAAATGGCAAGTATCTTACAGAGGTTTCATCTAGTCAGATTTGAGGTATTTTTCAAGGGTAATGAGAAAGCATCTGAGAGAAACTTGCATACTCAGCGTTTCTACCCAGGACCATGACGACTGCTGCGAATAAGGCTCACTGCACTATATTGATAACTATACAATGTGTTATTACCAAATGAAACAAATATAATATTAAAAAATTATAGTAGCAGGAGAATTTAGATGATAAAATTTTAAATATCTGTCTTCTAAATAAATCATCTACTGAATATTGAATTAAGTTTTCCAAGCAAACTAGAAAAAATAGTGCTGTATCAACAATTCGTCATAATGAAACTATTATTTCTGTTTCTTAAAAAAATGAATCATTCTATTCTGTTAAATTTAGCTTTCTATTTTGTTTAATGAAAGTATCATAATTTGTTGAACAGACTTAGTACAGATGAATATTGAGATTGTTCCTAGGTCTTTCTGGTTATTGCAAAGAGTAATATTAGTAACATTTTATACCCTAAATATTATTATAAATATAATGCCTAGTATATACTTAATAACATCTTTATACTATAGCCTTGCACATTTAGTCATATTCATGGAATACATACACATGTAGAAATATTCTATTTTTAAGACAAATGTTGCAACTGTAATATTTTTAAGTGATTATTTAATAACTTAAGCTTAGTGAATTAGATCATACTTATAGCTAAAATCAATTTACATTTGTTGGGTGAAGTAGCTACTGATCTATTCTACTTCAGTCCTGGCTCCAAATCCCAAATGCTAGACCATGGTTCTTAAAGCCTTATAAATTATTTCTGTGATGCCATAAATAGATCATAATATGTGGTCCAGTGGTTACATTGCACAGTCAGAAGTCTTGAATTATATTCTCCACTATGTTAATGATTTTTATTTTTTTCCTATGGGAAAATCAATGAAATAACCAATAGCCAAACATAATTAGCTTTGAATATACCCTGATAGTACTACACTGAATCTTTTGAATTAGGGCATCAGCTTCAATCTAATCTTAATCTTCATTCTAGGATATTGCACTTTGGCAAGTATAGAAGAGGAAATAAGGGGAAGATTAAACATAATTTAGAAGTAGAACATATCTATTGTTATCTGGATGAGCATTCGATCCAGCTCTAGAAAGGATAGTGACACATGTGAAATTCCTGTTTTATTGTCTCCACCTTCAGGTATCCTGTATTGACATGTTCTTGCCCTTTGGCAATTAATTCTTTCTTTAAAAGCTCATACCTGGCTTATTCTCTATGGACTATCTCTTGTCTAAACTTAATTATCATGTGTCTGCTTTCCTGGGTGTTCTTTTGCATCTATAAATGTATCTATTTTCTTATTATACCCTTTTCTTTATTCACCAATTTCCCCTTTTGGAAAATCTGGCAATTTTTTTCTTCACAGTTGTCCTCAGTTTTCAAACTGCACCAATAACCTTGTTCAACGGATTCAGTTTTCTATACCCACCTACTGTCCTATTCCCTGTGTTTATATTCTTAACTCCATAGTTCCAATTCCCTAATATTGGCACTGCCCGCTTTTGGCCTCTCCTCTTATCCAATTTATTCTTATAAGAAGTATAGAATTCAACTATCATTTATTAATTCTAGAAGACCTTTGTATAGCTTTGTAAATTCATTTTCTCCTCTCATACTTAACAAATTTAATCTTTCTCTTAAGCTTAAGTTTTTTGGTTATTGTTGAATAAAAAGAATTATCAATAATAGCAAAACAACTAGTTAAAAGCACTGTAATACTAAAAGATACAAGAGTCAATCTTAAGAGATAATCTTGTAGCCAACTCAGAAGAGATTTGAAGACTTAAGTAGCGCTTGATTAAGCCAATTTAAAATATCTTGAGATGCAAATTTGAAAATATAGCTAAATGTATAAAATTAATTTATGGGTAGAGTAAATATAACTTAAAGCTGTTTGATAAACACTAAGGATAGGTAAAAAATAAACTTGTTGATATCATTTTGAACGCTTCACTGTGCAATAGACATGTAGTAAAGATTGAAAAGATGCAAGAGATAAAAAAAATTAGTACTGGTCCAAATAAAATATTTCTCAGAGTTAAACATCCAGGACTCTGGGGAAAATGAGAAATTAGTCTTATTTACTTACCTCAAATAACTGGGCATTGATTTATTACTTTCTATTTTTTCTTGCCTCTAACTTCAAAGGTGCTCTGAAAAAAAAAACCACAAAACTCCCCTGCATAGATTACTGTTGATACAAATTAAATACATAAATTTAGTGTACTTGATGTGTTAAAGGGTTTATTGATCTAGCATTCATTTGTTGCTTTTGAAATACAAACTCTTGGCACAGATTTTATGGTTATAAAAATACAAAATGTTAAAATGCTAAAATAAAAATTACCATTGATATACCTACATTAGATATATTCACTGATTCAGAGAGAAATATTAGGACAATTTGATCATGAAAATGAGCTAAATGGCATTACTATTAACAATTTTTTTCGGATTGACTAATTTTTATTTTCTCTTATTTTGTGTCAAAGTCTTATATTGATGACAATGTGGGCCACATTTTGTGATCTGAGAAACCCTGAAATTTTATGGAAGATTTTAACAAGTGCCTTATTTGTCATTTTTTCTTCCCTTTGGAAAAGATTAACACTACCTTCATATTCCTCTTTTGTGAAACTATAGTAAACTATGGTAAACTACATTGTAGTATATAAAAAAACTTAATTATGTATTATTTTTCATTTGAAGATTTTTTCCACTAGAGTATTACATTTATATCATTAAACAGAAGAGAAACTAATTATCTGACAATTTAACATAAAAAGTTAACTATTCTTTGAGAAGAACTTGAAATTGCATGTATATAAAATTTTGATCAATTAATTTTAGAAAACAATGTTTTTAGTGTAAAAAAGACCTCCAATTTGTGTATTAAAATAAGTGATTGAGATGGGATCATTAAGAACAAGGAGATTTAATAAAAAATAGTTTTCTATTTACTTGAAAATACATATTTCATTTTAAATAATGGAAACATTTTTAACTTCTAAGTTAATGAAAGGGAGAAACTTACAGCTAAATTTTTCAGAAACTATCAATTTTTATGAACTATTAATGCCATATGAGAGTATACCTTTATTAAACCAATCAATCAAAATAGTAAAGATAAATTTTAAATCACTTATTTCAAAAGCCAAATGCTATTGACTGATTTTTAAAAAATTTTTTCCAGTGATTGTGATATCTGGTAGGCCAGTCTTCCTCAGTGACTCATTCTCTGACCACCTGCATTAGAATCACTTGTAAATGATTGACTGGAGGATACAAGCTATTGTGATACTCTGACTCCACACACGATTTCCTGAAGCAGACCTGAAAGCCAGAAATATACTAATTTCTGAAATAATTCTGATGTCCACTAAAGTTTGAGAATTGTTGCAATACATTATTCTTTAAAAATCTCCTTTGAAAAAAGAACTTGTTCAAAACTCATAGAACAATACAACACAAAGAGTGAACCTTCATGGAAATTATGGACTTCAGTTAATAACAAACATGTCAATATTGGTTCATCAATTGCAAGAAATTTATAATATTAATGTGTGATGTAAATAATAGGCGGAATTGTGTGGAAGGGAAGGGGGTAGGTGGGAACTCTGTAGGTTGTGCACATTTTTTTTTTTTGGTAAAACTGCTCTAAAAATGAAGTCTATTTTTATAAAAAGTAGTTACCTACATCTTACATTGTACATCAATTCTTGAATAAATGGAGAAAAGTAGAGTCATTTGTAGGACTATTGGACCATGAAGTGATAATTTAGAATAATCTAATTTTATCCTTTCTAAGAGTCAGGATGAAGTTGTTGGTGTTCAGTTCTTATGGGTTTGATTTATCATGTAAACAAGAAAAGGGATATTTGGAACACAAGATCAGGGATGTAAATGATAGTTTATGTGCACCCATATAAAGTTATCTCAAACTTCACTTTTTCATTCAACTGGAAATTATATTTTAAATTTCAATATAATAACATCTTCCTAATTCATCCCAGGGTGTTGTTATTCAGGTGTTTGCCAGGGAATCAGAAGAAAAGGCAATGCCCTAAAAGGGCACAAACATGAAGTTGTTTGAAAAAAATTCCTGTTCTTCAGATGGTTAAAATGAAATGAACTTAGAATTTTTTTTACATTTTTACAATGACAATTTATTTCTGTCCTAATTTATGAAAGTAATAAGCAAGTTAATAATTATAAAAGCAATAATTAAAATTCATATGATGAAAAAGTCAAACAGAAATATGTAAAGGGGCAAGTTTACCTGTTGACAATTGTCAAGGACATATGGATTAATTCACTTGATTCAAACCATTTAGGTGAGTCAGGGCAACCACCATAGAGATGGGAAGTTTTAAGTTTTTGAATAGAGAATCAAGGAAGTAATTTAAGTAAATGAAAGTAATTGGAGAGAGGATGACAGGAATGGCATATAAAGTCTCTAAAGGGAGTTCAGGAGAGAATAAGTTTCTTTTCCTAGAGAAAGGCAAGAGAGAAAGGTGGTTTAAATTTTATTTTATTTTTTAAATCACAGTTAGATCTATAATCCCAGTCTTTAAGCTCCAGGTTCCTGTTGGCCATCATAATCAAACTTGAAATTTTACATGCTACAGATGGAAATAACACTTTATACCATTCATTTTGTCCACTGCTTTAATGTATCAAAGTTAGACACAAGCAACCATTTGTAATCAGTCCTTTTTCTTTGCTTTTCATAGTGTATCTATTATGCCTATTATAATGTTTATAACTTGTATGAGAAATTTGTTTACATATCTATTCCCTCCTATAAAATATGAGCTCTTTTAGCCTAGCAATCAAATTTCTCTAATGTTTAGTGCATTGATTTGATATGAACACATATTAGATGTGCAAAGGTCACCAATTCTCACCTCTATTTTGAGGACCACTTGGATAGAGAAGCATATACTTGTAATAAATATATGATAAATGAAATAAATTCAAGTTGTTGGTTCAATTTGAATCATAGCTCATCTTCTTTATATTTGTTATTCATTACTCTAATAACATCACAAAAAGACTTCGACATCCTCCAAGCTGATTGCTTGCCATTCTTCAATTCTCTATTTAGATACTGTTGCAATGAATTTATATAGCAAACATATATTTCCTGTCTTGAATGATCAAGGCACTATAATAAGTACTGTATAATATCCCAAACTGAATGTGACATAGTCCCTGATCTCAAAGGAATTTTGAATCTAGACAGAAAGATACACATTTTTAGAAATAACGCAAGGATGCATAGACTGTTAAGATTCTTAGAGAAGATGGTTTGTATTGATGTCATAAAGTACTGAATGTGGGTTCACAATGAGACCATAAAGTCTTGTTTCATAACTGGAGTCTAGAATTTGGTGTTTTATTAAACCTTTCTCTTGTTACGTGACACCTTTTTGGTGAACTTGTTCTCTTCTCTCCCATTTGCTTGATCAGTGGCTTAGTTTATACTCTCTTCCCACAGAGTTGTGATCCTAAATCTTAATACTTTGAATTCCTGCATAAATACATTTATCCACCACTTAGACAGGAACATTTGAATGGCTTTTGATTCTTTTATCTCTCTATGGAGGATAGTACCAGACCTGGACATATTGAATGTTGAACAATTGTTGCCAAATTGAAAGAGTATGATAAAGAGATCAGTGATTTTGAAATCTCAAAAGGTCTCAATAGAGATCTTTTAGGGAATTGAGATTCCCTGTGAACATTTTCCTAGTCACTCCACTTAGATTTCATTAAATTTTTTTCAATCACTTTCAATTAAATGCTTTATATCTAAGTGGTTAAATATGGTAATCAGCTTTATTATCTTCACTAGAGTAGGAAAACTAATTTGGATCAACCGTTGTGTGTGTTTGATTGTTTGTTTAATTTTGCACCATTGCTTATCTCATGGTGCCTAGATATTGTAAAATGCTATGGTATCCCTGTCTTTATAAATAGGTCTTATTCTCCTTTTCCTTAAAGAAAAACTCAAACCAAAAACAACTTAAATCAACAATAGCAAGGAGATTGTGTTGCAATATACTTTGAAAGTACATTGTTGATTTATACTATATATATTTAATAAATATTATATTATTAAAGATTAAGACTGAGGTATACAGAGTACACATTCTATACGAAAGGATTGCAATTGTATTTGCTTTGTGATCTCTTTTAATTTTTATGTTGATATTCAGATCATAGGGACAGGTCAGGATTTTTACTATCCATTTTACTAAGCTAAAGAGAAAATAAGTTCTTCACAGGTGATTTGATTAGGTGGCATTTGAAAATGCCAGTTTTTAGGGGTAGTTCATAGAGGTTTGTTAAGATGCTAATGACAGAGAGTTTGACATATGGGTTAGTTGATGAGACTCAAGTGGGTAATGTGGGTTAGGCCCAAGAAATGGATTTCAATCAGTACAGAAATGAAAAGTTAGAACCAATAGATAATTTTAGAAATAGTACAATGACAGTTTGGGTTGAAAGCAAGTGAAATAGGGATACAAATTTATGTATAGCAAATGAACTTAGTGAACTGAAAAGAAATTCTTTCAGTTAATAGTAATAATCAAATTTGTGATTTTGTAAACAATCTTATTCACATTGTAGTCTTGACATTTTTTCTTTTCACTTACAAAATAGTTATCAAGAGATAAAATCTAGTGTAAATAGCCTCCTGATATACTCTACTTTTCCATAAAACAAAACAACCATGTGTTAGGAACTTTAATTTGGTTTGATGTTATTCTGCATCACTTATTTGCTACTTTAAATAATTGCATATGCCTTAATTATATTTGCATGTATATATATATATAATTAAAATCAATTAATGTAGCTCCGAGATAAATTTCAAAAAGAAAACAGTAAATTTGATTGTATTAATAATTATTAGGGGGAAACGGACTTTGGCCCAGTGGTTAGGGCATCCGTCTACCACATGGGAGGTCCGCGGTTCAAGCCCCGGGCCTCCTTGACCCGTGTGGAGCTGGCCCATGCGCAGCGCTGATGCGCGCAAGGAGTGCCGTGCTACACAGGGGTGTCCCCCCGCGTAGGGGAGCCCCACGCGCAAGGAGTGCACCCATAAGGAGAGCCGCCCAGCGCGAAGGAGGGAGCAGCCTGCCGAGGAATGGCGCCGCCCACACCTTCCGTGCCGCTGACGACAACAGAAGCGGACAAAGAAACAAGACGCAGCAAAAGACACAGAAAACAGACAACCGGGGGAGGGGAGGGGAATTAAATAAATAAAAAATAAATCTTAAAAAAATAATAATAATAATTATTAGGGATTAAAGATATCTAAGTCCTATGCATACTGATATTAAATCAGATATATGTTATTTATTATTTACTAAGGATTTTGCAAAATTGGTCAAATGGGCACGTATGATGAAACACAGGGCCTTAAATTATCAAAAAGTTTTTGTCCTAGCTCTCCAGGAAAGCAATTTATAAATTTGGATTAATTACAATATTCCAACCTTGTTCTTTACTGAGAAGATATCCCTTGTCACTCTGTCTTACACTGAGTCATATCATATATAACTGCTTTAAAGCTCCTTAAATTGCTTCATTTGCTGTCTCATAGAAATGGGTGCACTTCAGTCATGGAAAAAATGGTTCCAATAATTTAAAGCAGTTTCTGTTCACTTAAGGTTCTGACACTACATAAATGAAAAATAGCATTATTAATTCTTGCAATCATTGTTGCACCATTCATACTTGAAGCAATAGACATTTTCACAAATCAGGCAATGTACAAGAGCTGTCATAGTAAAACATTTATTTGTTAAAGTGTTATAGATTATTCGAGATTCTACAGTTTGTTAAACCATGGATGGCAATGTAACATGGATTGATACAGAACTTGATGCCAGTGTAGGATTTTCCTTTCTTTCTTTAAAAAAAAAAATAGTTATAGGCCAGGAAAAAAAAAGTTTTAAAAGGGGATGAACCATGGTCTTATGGAGCCAGGTCTGCTGTTATCAGAGACTTCTGCTTTGGCTCCTGTGGGAAATTTCTTCTAGGACACGAGTTCAACAAGTAGCCTTTGTGAACTGAAACTTTTTTTGAGTTTTATCCAGTAAAAATATCAGTGGCAACTGTTTTCAGGAGACAGGGAAGTGGTGCTCTTCAGATTAACTCCAGCCTCTGAAAGGAAAGAAAGACAAAGAAAAAAGAAACAAAGCACAAGGTTTTAGATTGTGCTAGCAAGCTACAAGTATCTGAACTGCAGGAGTTTCTTGTTACAAAATACCAGGCAGACCCCCTGAAAACAACCTTGACATGTCATCAGCTCTTAAGGTGTTGATTAACAATTTAAGATTGGTGAATATATATAAGATAATCTCATTTTAAAGAATAATTTGAGTGTTGAACCTAACTAGTTATATAACTTAAAGCGAAATGTGGAATTGGAATGTCATTGTCTCTTACTTTGGTTTTCACATTTACACTCTTAAATGAAGATAAAATAAATAATAAATTTGTAACACTGAAGAATGTTATTTAAGTTTTAATAAACATTCATTCTGATTTTTAAAATATGAGCGTATTAGATCAAATTTGTTCAACATATCTGAAAACTAAATGATCTCCACTTTAAAACAATTCTACTGGAAGTTTGGGTGATATTAAAATTATATTTAATTATACATTTGAGGGTAGTGAAGACTATTATCCATCTTCACTAATTGGTTCTTCTCCAAGCAAAAAAATAAATAAAACTGAAAACTGGCAATTACTCACAAGGTAATTAGTAACTTAAACATAATTTGAAAGAAAATAATAACAAAAGCATTTCATGAAAATATTTAAACACAAAACTGTAGAAAAACATATTCTTCTGTTACAGGTTCTCAGTACTCATGAATTATAAGATAAGCCTGTAAATTTTAGCCTTGATAGATATGGAAAACATATTGAGAAATATAATATTTCATTTACACAAGGTAGAAATACTATTTCTCTTTACCATTAAGAAAGAATTACATGTTTATTAGTAGCTATTTGGGACATCATTTTTTAAAATAGCACAAAGGAACCATTACTATATTTGAGATTCTTAATGATTGAGATCAAAATGATGCAAATATATTTGATTAAATTTATGTGAGAAAGGTAAGTAAAATGCTGTAGCAATGTTTTGTTTAGGAAAATGTTTCAAAATATTTAATAATCTGAAATAACTAAAGTTATTTTTGACCACAAACAATCATTTTTGAGAAGTATTGAGGGACCCAGAGTATTGTGTCCCATTTGTAAAAAAAGAAAAATTACCTTGGGAACTACTGAAACATAGGTGTCATAATCATACATTATCTGGAATATATGAATAAAAATGGCAAAATCACTTTAAATTATATTAGCATGTATCACTAAAATCCTCTGAAGTATATTCACAGTATAGCTCATTTGATAAAGATGGATACCAATGAAACTTTTATTTTTTTTGCTATTTCCAACAGCAGAGCCCATCTGATAGAGAGAAAAAAGATATATTGTACCAAATTTCAAGTTACAATAAATAGTTACATAGAAAAAGGCCCAAAAACTTAGAAGATCTAAAAGATAGTGCATAATCAAACAAGTACAATTTCGTAAATAAATCTAGGGTAGCAAACTCTTTAATGTCAAGTTAATGATTTATAGGCTGGCATATTGTAAAAGGATTTTGATTCAATTTCACATTACATGTAATAACATTATTAGCAAACTACGGAATTATGCTTTATAGAAATACTGTTAAGTTTTGATATGAAGAACTCAGTCTGTTTCAGGAATAATGGTAGAAATTTGTCTGCCCTGGAACTATTACCATTATTGAAATGATGACATAATTTAAAGCAGGATTTTAAAAGTTTGCATTACGTAGAGTATGCAAAATAAAACTTTTTTATATTAACTTATCATTAGCCAATCTCTTGTAGCCATTCCATAAAGATCTAAACATGGAAACAAAATTACAGGACTACCACAAAGATAAAAATAACAAAGACTATATTCATTATGGTGAAATGTTACAGGAACTAAGAATAATTAAATTGGGATGGTTTGTAATGGTCTTAATTTAAAAGTGAAAGCATATCATGCAAAACACTGTGAGCAGACAGTCTATTAGCAGTATTATAAGCATAAAGAGGAAATGAAAGCCACCTGCAACACGAAGAGTAGAAGGGAGACTTTCCTGACATTGAAAGAATTGTGGGAAAATGCTATTACTGTCCTTCCTATGAAAATAATTAAGAGGCATCAGAGATTTTTATCTTGTATAGATCCTGGATATCTAAACAAGAAGCAGAAGATTTCTAAAGGTCATTGCTGACACTAGGATCTAGCACTTATTTTTTCTGATGTGATGTAAAAAATGTTCAAATAAATGAGTAAAATAAAATAAATGAACTATTTAATAAATAATACATTTCAAAAAGCTTGTTTTAACTATTATAGAAGGTAAACTTAGGTTTTCTATGTATGTGTCTATTCTATTAGTTTTATTTAAAATAATCAATTGAGTCATTTAAAAAAATCTTTTTCATAGGACAACACAGCAGAATCAAATATCTTATAGGCCATTTTTTTCTTGAAAGAGTATTGGAAGTTATCCAGATATATACACTGGGAGAAATATTGGAAGAAAATCCAGGATGTGTGTGTGCATAAACAACGTTGCTGTTTGGTTCTTACATCATATGTATTCCCAACTCTGTGCTTTTATGTAGTTCTTTAAATGTTGCAATTTACTGATAATTGACATCATTAATTTTTAAACCATGTATATAATAATAGCTCTTCTAAAGCCACTGTATTATTTTCATGTTTAATTCATCAAGAAGAGATTTGATGATAAATTTATATTTTAAAACTACATTTATCAATAATGAATATGGAAAGATCAGAAGTCAAATTTATTAAAATCAAGCAGCAATTATTTTTAAAACTGGTGCAAGCAATCACTGAAACAGTATAATTCTTATGCATGTCAACACATGCACACAACACACACACACACCACATACACCCCACATGCTTTTGTCGATTTCAACAGAACAAATGGTTTTTAAGAAAATTTTCTTAAAGCATTTTCAGTAAAAATGTCAAC
The DNA here is from genome assembly GCF_030445035.2 of Dasypus novemcinctus. Taxonomy (NCBI): domain Eukaryota; kingdom Metazoa; phylum Chordata; class Mammalia; order Cingulata; family Dasypodidae; genus Dasypus; species Dasypus novemcinctus. Next base: position 72,143,995 of record NC_080675.1, read on the forward strand.
TGGTGAACTGTCCCTACCGTCACTGTTAAATATGGCATGCCTATTGCTTTATCAGATTCATTTTAATGATTAAAATAGTTTTCAAATTTAAAATTAATTTATATATAAGGACCAGTTGACTTGTAGAGTAATTATGACTAATTTTATCAGCGATTCCTCTCCCCTTTGCTCTCAGTGATTAGAATTTAATCACTCTTATTAAATTAGGATTTTACATAATACATTCCAATATGTTAAGCTCACTCTATTTCTATGCATATGCAGGAAGTATCCTAAAGAAAAAAATAAACAGAGTTGGCACAGGTCATATTCTGGCTAATGGAAATTAAATAAATGTTTTAATTCTACATCCTGGGAAAAAAGTTTTTTTAGCCAATACCTCAGTTTGATTGCCTAGAAAAAACAAAGACCTGAAATTTGCAAGCACAAGGACTTTCTGCTAGCAATCCACCTCACTTAATTTATACGGTGAAGTGCTACTGAAAGTGTGAAAGCCTGAGACTAAGATGGACTGGGTACCGGCTCTTCAGAGGGGACACCAGGGCATGGCCTTACTGACAGTGGTTTAAAAGACAGTCCCGTTATAGCAAATATAATTGATCAAGAGCTGGGAATAGTTAGGTTGCACTTGTATGGTAACTTAAATATGATAATACAAATATACAAGGAGTTGGCTAATGAGTGAATGATGTATCAACACTAAATTTTTAAAATTATTCTTCTCCTGTGGATTTGATTTTCTTGCTAATGCTTATGGAAAATAGAGGAAGTTGGCCAATGTGGAAATTTTCTATAGCATTATACCGTAACTATTTCCTTCATAAAGAGAACTAAAGAAAGATCCAATCTAAAGTTAAAAAAAGGGGGGAAGAGGGTGTATTCTAGGTATACACATTCACCATGTAAATCTACCATAAAGGACGCACAGGCTCACATCTCTTTAATACCTTTTTAGACAGCAAATTCTTAAAAGATTTTGTCCCTAATTATTCTTATTTGTGTTTGGGTGGTAGATTATGACTGATTTATGTATACCTTTATTTTACTGTGTTTTCCAAACTTTCTATAATTGAACAACTTACTTTAAGATAAAAAGCATTACTAAAAATCTTACAAACTTGTAATATTAACAGGCCCTGTGCCTTCTTTAGCAGTACACAGAATCCCAAAGAGATTATTTTTCTCTAAACTCTACCTCTAACAATGTGACAAAATATATAAATGAAGGCAATAATATATAATATGTCCCATGAGAAGTGTGTATCTGGGAAATTACATTATTTAGTCAATTGAAAAAGGATTCAGATATTGACCACTCCTGCTTCCAAAACTCAATACAATATTCTGAATCAAACTTCTGACGGGTTCATCATCTCCTAACCCTCTAAAGATATCCTAACTTTAATTTAATTACATGTCAAAATTGACGTGCTAAATGAACTTTTTAAATGAGAGAGAAAGAAAAAGAGAAAGAGAAGGGGAGGAAGAAAGGGGGGTGAGAAGTAAGGTTGAGATTGAAACAGAAAAAGGGGGAGAGGGGCCCCACATATGTAGGTCAATTCAATAAACAAAACAGAAATCAGAGCATGTGCCAGATATTATGCAATTGATTGTACCCAGTGAGAGCCATCTGTTCTTTTATTTACTTACTTACTTGTGCAACATAATCAAGGGATCTTAGATTTGATAAACAAATGGTGCGTGAAAACATTTTCTTTGATTTGGGTGTATAACTCATTAGGAAAAAATCTGAATGTTTGACCAAGTTATTATCTCTTAAATATGAAATGTTAAGTAATAAAACCCTACTTTCACTACCACCAAATACATGAATGGCCTTTTTTAGAACTTTTAAAAGCAGAATATTTTTTCTGTGCCAAACTTTAAGCAAATGGCCACTGCTTCCAGCTGTTTGAACAGATTGTCAAGTGCTGTTCTGTTCTGGAAACACATTTTCTGATCCAATTAAAATGCAGAAATCAAATACTCATTAGAAATATCAAAAAAAAAAAAAACTCAAGAAGAGTAATTGGTTCAAACGAATACCATGTATATTTCATTTTCAGTCTTTTACTCCATATCAGAGCTGTGTCATTCATTTTTTATAATAGTGAAACTCTGCTGTTATCCATTTTCAATGGAGCATCATATGTTATCTCAGCACTAGGATGTGGAGGCCAAGGATAGGAGTGAATATATTCTTATCAAGCTATTGTCTTCACATTAGAAAATATTTGTAAAAATATGCATTCTATCATGTGTGACTACAAGAGTAGTTCCAAAGTCACATAGCATTATTAGTAGCCCTAATATTTCTTACAAGAAATCTGATATATTCAGTTAACCAGAAATATGCCTAAATTTAAGAACTGTAAACACAGTTAACCAAAATGAAATATGCTCTTTACTGTCAAGTCTTCCAAGAAAGTTTTAAAGGAAAATTTCAGCAAGTTCCACAAACTGGCAAATTGAAAATTAAATGTTTATATATAACTGAATAAACCCATTTAAGTGCTGAGTTATGTGACAGTTAACAAGAATCTCACCTGTGTTTCCTGGACAATCTGGTCAACATTAGTCAGCAAAGCATCTGGGAATAAAATTTTCAATGTCACGAACAATTCATGTTTAAGAAAGAGTCTAAAGCATTTCTCCCTGAAATCTTGATATGATTCCTCTTTACAAAGATTCCTCTAAACTTTCTTTTTTCTTTTTCTTATTCATTCTTTATACTTACCAGTTCTTGGATTAGTTGCAATTGCCTCACATAATATTTAATAGTCTTAAATGGCTATATCCTGATACATAATACTACAAAGGCAGAATTTACACAAATATTGCTTTAGTAATTAAAATGAGTAATACTCGATATTGAATATACTTTTCCTATGAGAGTTCAATGTGAATCAGGTTCCAACTCATTTTCTCTACTCAAAATTAACATTTCAGGTACAGAATAACACAAAATTAATATTAAAAAATACATCAAGGAAAAGAGAATTCATAGCAGGACAAAAGCTTTCACAATGTTCACCATGCAGAGTATAAAGCAATCATTTTACAGTATTAATCATCATTCACTACCCCCCAAATATCACAGTCTACAAGTACCCATTATTATCTGTAAAAGAGTAAAATTCTAAATGAAAACATTTTGCCTTTAAATGTCATGTCCATAAGGATGCTTTAAATTGCCTCAAAGGATTCATACTTTTACATACCCCTGCCTAGAACACATTGATTTTTCTTCCAGAATGCCCTCTTTTTAATCAGACTCCTAGTCGTTTAGAAGTGAAACAGTGTAAAGAAAAAACTAGCTAAGAAAACGTTGTTCTCAGGTAACACAGAAGAGTCTGATAAGAATAGTACAAAGTAGTTTTGTACAAAATTTCCAGTACTTACATCCATGTAAATATGCAGTGGTTTCTGGAGATTAAGTTTTGTATGAAAATAATAAGACATGTGCACATTATACAGGAAAACTGATTAGGCAGAACCAACATAGTGTTTTCCATAAACCCTCAGTTTTAAGAGAGTAATTATTTACTGGAGCAGAATCATAACTTCTGTCTAACCCAAGTGTCAGGTAAAAGCAAATATCCATCTAATTCCAATCACACATTTTAAAAAACGGACTTTCCTGGCTTTTCTCTTGGATATATTTGAATGTATTTACTTGCTTTAATAATTATGAAGATGACAGTCACCTACTCAAAAAGAAAGAACGGCTTATAATAGGTATACTGAAAGATGATTATCATTAGGAAGTTCAAAGCAAAAAATATATGTTATAATATAATAAATAACAAATATAATTTGTACATTTGTTCTGGGAGAAGTTCTCTGATAGCCAGTCAATTTCAATCTAATTTTGTTATATTAATTACAATCCATATTGTGGGGATACAAAATTGTAATTTTATCTGGTTAACTATATATATATATCTCATCTATATGCCATGTATAAATACATAAATATATGAAGTGAATTTTATTCAAATGATAACACCAACACCTAAATTTTGACTTTGAAATAGCTGGTCAAAATCAGAAGACTATGGCACACTCAGTATTTTATTTATATAGACTATTTATAAAATAAAATAAAATAAAAATGCACTAACGTTACCTAAGTGAGGTTATTTCTTACTGAATTATACCTTCCAGTTACAAAGTAATTGCTACTTCGTATGTTCCACTTCAAATAACACATTTGAGGATGGCTCAATCACATGTTTACTACTCTTTCCATTTTAAGTTGTCTTCTGTACCCTTACAGGAAGAATTGTTTTACTTTCTTTTCTGTGTCAAAGGGAGAAAAAAAAAAAACTGCAGAAACTGATTGCATTTACAATCCCAGTATACATTTGATCTAACCTTGAAAGGAAAGAAATGAGTACTCTAAAAGGCAGAAGTAAGCTCTGAAGCTATTATAAAAATCCAGGCATAAATTCAGATTTATTTTCTCTATGCTTTTCTAAAAATTGATACTATATTGATTATCCATAATTAAACTCTAAGTGACTAACATTATAAGGTAAATTATTATTATTAATGTTGTTGTTGCTAACCCAGGAGGATATGAAAACTATCCTTTGCCCATCCAACCAATACACTATTAAATTAGAAGATTGGACTCATCCTGAGACATAGGGGAGGGCTGAACAAGGGAAAGATGGTTAATAGTCTTCATTCTGTCTAACATAAATGAATATTGCTTTTGCAGAATTATAAAATGGAATAGGAATACTGCCACACCAAGAATAAAATGGTTCGCAACTGCTGGCTTCTTTAAAGAATTCCCAATAATCTTCACAAATCTGTGCACAATTAGATGGTTTATGTTTAAAGAATGTTTTAACTCCTTGTATTTTAAAGATTTATTTTTAATTTTATCACTGAATAAATGAAGAAGAAAAATACTGAAAAACTGAGCGATTGACATGGACTTTGTGAAAATCAATCTATTATTTTTTAAAATTAATAAATAAAATATTTAGTATCTTCTCAGTAACAAAGAAAATAAACCATTTAGTTTGGAAATATTTCACGAGTGCATTATAAAGTGAAGGGGGAGATACTTCACACAAAAAAGGCAAAAATAAATTCCTATAGACAAATGCATTTACATTTTTAAAACTCCTTAAATATGTGTGGGGAAAATATGAATCATTCAAACAGGAGACTTGTTATTTCTAAACATGGTTCACAGACTAGATTCTATTATTTTTAGTGAGATATATCTACAAAACAAATAAAATGAACTGTTCTAAAGTATAAAATATTTTACTGTGATATTAAGTGAGCTAACTCAATTAATGATTTCAAACAATAAGAAAACTAGCCACAGTGTGATTGTTACTATATCTAATTTAAATTACTGTACTTAAAATCTATTTTAGTATGCTTCCATTTGTAGATGTAACATAAATAATACTGATCAAACCCAAACTTTGTTTCCTCTTAAAATGGTGAGGCAGTTTTGGATGTTTCATTATTACTTAATGACACTCAGATATTACATATATAATTTTAAAATACGTACTGTTATAGTAGCTTAATATTTTCAAATCAGGGGACAATTATACAAAAGTAACAAAAACCAATACAGGAACACAAATAATTAAGAAAATTATCAACTATAGATATCTGCTAAAACACGCTTAAAGCAAACACAGAATTTTGTTTGTATTTTCTTTTCATATTCAAAAAGCTGAAACTGTAGTGAAAAATGACTGACAATGAAAGACAAATAAAGAACACAAAATAAAAGTAAAACATAATGAATACATAGTAAGCAACTACAATCAGCAAACCACATGCTTTGTATCACATAAAAGCAGAATGCAAGAAAAGACAGAACAAAAAAGAACACTAACGGAACAGAAAATTTCATGCTAATAGTAATATAATCTATGGATCATAAATCCCCTTCGTACTGATTAATCAAAATTCTTATTACTCTACCTTCCTCCCTGTCCCCATTCATTCATTTATTCATTCATCTTAGCAAATATTGTGGGTCCCATATTATACTAAATACCGTTAATTATCCCCAGTGTTCCCATAGACTTATTCTTGAGTCACTTCACACTAAAACTGACCTAAGCAAAAATGTCTTTGTATATTTAAGAAAAAAATGTTGATCTTCTTTACAGGGCAATTTTTTTGTTGATCCCTCAAAATAAAACCTTTTTGAAAGACAGGAACACAGGCTTGCCAGAAATTCACTCTCCTGCCACTTCTCAGAATTAAGTATTCAAGCATTTTGTTAATACACTCTGAAAATAGTCTTGTAAAATGTAATAACAAGAAAAGAAATTGTCTCCAATAGCTTTAGTCTAACAAGAAATATCATGCGATTAAATATCATATAGATTTAAATGTCCATGAAAAATAAAATATATTTAAATGAAGAGAGTTTCATTAGAAATGTAAGTAGGAAATTGCTTCAAAATATATAAGCAACTGGAAAATCCAAAACTTGTTCATCAATAGCTTGAGTAGACATGCTAAGAGACTGCTTATATTGCATGGCTTGAGGTCACCTGATTCTTGATCAAAACCTTTCACAATACCAGAAATTTCTTCTTTTGGGATTCATTTCTTTAAGTCTTGTAAGCTTTTGTATATATAAGATTTATAAATACTGTGCTGATTAAGAGGTAGGAAGGAGGAAAGTAAGAAACCTTTTCCAATCAGCACCTATTATGAAGTTATTTCACTGATGTTAATTGTTAAGTTGAATGTATTAGAGCATTATTACAGTAATATCATTGAAAATGTTAATATTTTACTTTATTGCTTTTGATTTTACAAAAAAATTACTACCACTTGCAATCTCATTTATTCACACAAGAATTTTACACTGAACAGTGAATAAGTGCTTAGACTTTGGAAATATGAAGCAAACTTTTCAGAAAAATTACGGGATAGGGAAGAGATTTAGGAAATATTCAAGAAAATGTGAGCCCAACGGACAATTTTTTTCAAACCTGGCGCTGAAAGCAAACTTTAAATGCTTAATTTTACCCATTTTTGAAGAGCATTATGTTAAATCATGTATAATACGTTGTACCGCTGTCAAATTAACATTAAGTGAAACTTTTGCATATGCCTCTAGCAGGAGGAAATTAAACTAATGATTCAGACGTTCTTCACCTGTGTATTAAATGGTATTTCAAGTGATCTGAAAGAGGTAATAAACTTTTACTGCATGTTCAACTTACTCCCAGGCTGTACTTTTCATATATAAAATACCTATTTCATTATATTATGGCTAAAATTTCATATTCTCTGCTGTATGGTAATGAGTTTGAGTTCCCACATAAGCTGTATTCTAAAACCTCTATCTTTTTATTAATCCTGTTAACCGTTCTTTAATAAAACACCATTAAGTTCACATAGGATGTTAGTTTTTCAACAAGTAAAGCCTTATTATTGTCTGACTAAATTTAAAATTCTTTTTTTAATGATGAATTACCATTAAGCTTCATGATATATAATTAAATTTCATCACAGCTTTTTGTTAAAATAATAAATACATAAAATCTAAGAGAGAAGCATTCAAGTGCAGAATTCCATCAAAAAAAGGAAAATCTAAGACCTCTGGTTAATAAGCAATGGCATTATATCACCTATAAATGTATAAGAATTCCATTAGAAGTTTTCTTTTCTTTTATTTGGTGATGAAAACCAACATCCCGTTGATAAAACCAGTCTTGTATTTTTGTGGCCCTCTATCACTTGCATTAGGAAAAAGATGAAACTCATTCATTCAGTAAACATGTAAATTGAATGAATAATGGCATCTTTTGCCCAGGTATATGCATATGAAATTGTGACCTATAACTTAAAACTAAAAATAGATTTTTTGATAGATACAAAATGAACTGCATTCTCTTTTCATTCCCACTGAATCGGATGAGAAATATAGAACCATTAAGGCACCTGAACCAAGAATGCTGTTTAGAAGGGTACTTATTTTAACACTGACTGGGTATAATTACTGACTGTTTTGTTTTACATGACACAGAACATAGAGTTGTTCTCTATAACATTTGCTTAAAGACAAAGGCAACACCACTGCCATTGAAAGGAAATTTTCAATCTTCGCATTAAAAACTTCCAGTAAACCATGAATCATCCTTTTTAAGATAGGAAGAAATTTTTTTTACGCAAGACTTTATGTTTCTTTACAATGACAAGTTTCATTTCATGACCTGCTATTGCAGAATCTGCAAACCAGGTTTAGGATTGGGGAAAGTACTGCTGTTGTGTCATATTTTTTTTCATTAGTCATTTTATCATTGCATGTTATTTTCCATTATATCATTTCATATGTTTGTGCTTGTGCATATGTTTGTGTGTGTATACACACACACTCTAGTAGGTTAATACACAAACCTGACTATATAAGCCATGTATCAAAGAGAGAAAGTCTTGAATTTCCAAATCCAATTTCCTATGTGAATTCTCAATGGTTTTTGTATTGAAAAGAAAAAAATAGGTTACACAGTGCTTTCCCATAAACACTTAGAATCTAAAAAAGTTGCTTTTCCACTATGCCTGTCAGAACTGTCAGATTGAATTAGCATCCCATTCAAAGATATGCTTCTTTTAGAAAACAGTCTACATGTGTTCCACGAGTTAATATAACAATAATATTCTTTTAATTCTCCATTCAGGGAGTACCTGTGCCTTGCTCTGGATCGCTCAGCAGGCAAAGTAAGAAACTTACTTGGCTTTGAATGTGCTCTTTTAGATGTGGGCCCCTCTTTGACAGAATCAGGAGGTCGACTAGCTAACTGCAAGGCAGTGGAGTTGTTCCTGTTAGTGTTTTGGGACTCAACACTTGAGACAGCTTCACTCTGTGGTTCAACACTTGGCTTTGTGCCAGTCTTTCTTTTCTGCTTTTGGGACACAGAAGTGCTTGAAGTCCAGGTAGGAGGCAAAGCAGAGGTAGTGGTAGAGGAGTCCTGACTTGAACAAGTTTCTGAAGACTGAATCACATTGTCATTGGCAACTTTATAACACTGGGCATTCTCTTCATGCCCCACAGCTTGTTTGGACATGGACTGGGGCAGTGTTACACTGCAGCCTTGTATTTGGGCCCCATTAGTTTGAGAATAAACATTGCTGACCTTGGTGACCTTGTGTTGCCCATTATTATTACAAACCTTATACCGGATCATTAGAATGATGATGAAAACCAGCACAGATGCTACAATGATTCCACCAATGATAATAATCATGGTACCACCCAAAAACTGGGACTGCATGAAATGGCAACGCACATAGTCCTGTTCCGTAGTAAACTGGATGCAACCCACGACTCTTGTGGCAGTGAGGGAAGTGATGCCATCATCATATATTGCCAAGACACACAAGTCATACATAGTTCCAGCAGCCAGATTATTGACAAGAAATGTTTTGCTCGTAGGAGGTATCATTCTGAAGGACAATGGAATTTGTGTTAATATTAAACAAAACAAAAACATACACACAGTCATCACGACTTCAGTTCTGTTTCATTTCAGTACTCATTAAGAAAAGTACATTTATAGCAAATATAAAATGTGGGGAAATGATCTAATCTTATATTTACCTAGTTAAAATGGCTAGAAGTCATTGTTGGAGTTTGCATTATATTAATGGTGCCTGCACCATGCCTTGACAAGCCTTCTAATTACATTGCTTGGCAAAGCAGAACTCCTAATAAAAGCCACTGCTAAAAATCATTTATGACAAATTGCTTTTGAAAGGTGCGACTGTGACATTATCTGACTACTAAACAAATCCATTTAGCACTTACAACACCTCTGTGACTAAAAGCCAATTTGAAGGAAAGGAAAACACTGACAATCACATTAGAAACCAGAATGCAAATGCATTTTCCAACATATATTTACAAATCAGTTATAAGCTGCTAGGGAATGGTACCCACTATAATTTCTAAGTTTAAGTTACTTTATTTACAGAATCCATTCCTTTATCATGTTTTCAATATTTGATTCCCAGTTTGATTTTATCTATAAATGAGGATGATAAAAATGTGTAAGTATCATTATCCCAGAAACTGTTGACCGGAGTGTAAAAACCTTATCTCTATTGCGGGCTGATCAAAATTTCCTTCAGAGTACAGTTTATAAACTTCCAAAAAAGTTGATCGACATCTCTGAATCCATTAAATGTCAGAAGTTTTCTATTAACTTGTGTTTTTTTTTCCTCAATAACAACCAAATAAGACCTAAACTAAGATTTAATTTGGAAGGAAAGTCTTGAAACTACATTTTCCCCCAAAAGAGAGTTATAGGAATTTCAAAACTTGACAATGTTAATCTATTTTAGAATCAGAGCAACATGTATTAAATGTACCTGGAAACTTTCTGGCCAGAGTATGTATTTATGATTGTAGTATTTATCATTTAGTGACTACCTGATAAATACAGGACCTTTCTAAGTACTCTATATCCATCATAATTTACTGTTTACAAGGTCTTATTGTAAACATCACTATTTTATAGATGACAAACATTAGGGTACAGTTCCAGTAAGATCACTTAGAATTTACATGTTGTGGCAGTTTTGATATTTTAGAATTTGGAAAATAAACCCAGACTTATTCAAGAGTTACTACTTAAAATATATAGAATGTCTACTAGCTACAAGAAGATAAGGATGTGTCTGTCAATGATAACAAGTTAAGTAGTTCATAACCTGGTGAAGCACCGGATATGACAAATGCAATCTACCTTATGCTAATATACTTGCTTAATAGTCGATATCTCCATACTTTTAGTGGTAAGAGGGATTTCAGAAATCACTTATTTTAATCTCCTCATTTTAAAGGTGAATCAAAACTCAGCCAGGTTGAACCTTGCCTGGTATCAGTCACACAATTTGCTAGCTCTGGTTTGTTTTTTATTTTGTCCTATATATAGGTCGATGTTATTTAAAAATTCTCTCACTTCCATACTCAAGTGAAAATCAAATTATCTTTGAAAAATTCACTTGGGTATATAAGAAGTGAGCTCATCTGATTTCTGGAAAGCTGAAAGACAAAAATAAATTATTTTAAATCCATGGTTTTTTATTACTTCCTAAGGGTAATTATAGTTTATCACAAGTAAAATTATTTGGAAGGGAAAAATTAATATTTCTAACTCAAAAGTGGACAAGATGTGACTATAAATCAATGAGGCTGAACTTTATAAAAACATACCAGAAATTCTGAGTCAGCTGCAAATCATCCATCAATATCTTTACCCAGATTTATATTTAACTCTAGTGATACTTTCACTGCTCAAAATATGTATACACTTTCTCTTTGGAACTGTCTTAAGAACCAGTGCACATGAGACAACACACGCACAAAACTCAATCACTCAGAAAATCAGTCTCATTATTTTATAGTTACATCCTATTGTTGACCAAAAATGGCAATACCCATCTTGATCACCCACCTTATTCACAAGACTTGGCTCCAAATGGCTTTTGGTTGTTTCCAAAATTCAAATTCACCCTCAAATGACGAAGATTTGCCACCACTGAGGATATTCAAAATAGTGTGACGAAGGTTCTAAAGATAATTCCAAAAGTGCTTTGAGCAATGGCAGCATCATTGGGAAAATGGTATAGCCTCCCAACATGACTTCCTTGAAGGAAAGAACACTCATTTGGATGTGTAAGTTCTGGTATGTTTTTGAAATTTTTAAATAAATCAAACTTATTCTCTGATAGTCACATCTCTTAGATGAGGGGAAGAAAAGTAAGTAAGCATGACATTAAACATAAATTTGAATTCTCAAAAATAATGCCATTCACAGTATTTACCCACATGTATTCACCTTTCTCAAATCTTGCATTCTATACTTTAAAAAATGGAGAACTGTAATTACTAAGAAAAAGTAATACAGCCAATTAAAAAATAGTAATCTGTAGAACATTAAAAAGTCCTACACTAAAATGCATGGTAAGTAAATGTTTATTTTTCTTACCTGTAAACAAGGGTATCATCATAAGTACCATTATACTGTATTTGAAACATACGTATTCCAGGGATATTTCTTTGAAAATTAAATTTAAGTAGTGCTGTTGATGATGTTGCTTCTGCCACCACAATTTTATCTTGACTCATTTTGGTATCACCATTACTACTGCTTGTATTAGAACCTGACTTAGTAGAGGTTGAGATATCTGAAGAACCAGGATCAGGTTCATGTATATGGTTTGTACTGTTTAATAAGTGAGGGAGCTTAATTATATGAAGATCCACTGTTTGTGTTGCTTCTCCAGCAGGGTTAGAAGCAATGCAGGTAAAAGCACCTGTGTCCTTTACAGTTGTTATAAGAATATCAAGAGTTCCATTATCATACACCAGAGATCTTGTAGCATTTGAAATAAGCTTCCCTTCAGGAGAAATCCAGTGAATTGCAGGTTCAGGATCTCCCCTGGCTTTGCACCTCAGTGTTGCCCTTTGACCCTCCAGGACTCTCATCTCATGTGTATGGCGAGTAATGAGAGGAGGCTCACACAAAAACTCTTCTTCAGGAATTGACCAAAAATAGCGACCAGTTAAAAGTGCAGGAGAAGCACAGGTCTCCAAGTCATCTTCTCTGGACAGACGCCTCAACCACAACAATTCACAATTGCAATGCAAAGGGTTTCCACCAAAGCTTAATGCAAAAGTAGATGGGCTTATGATTCCTGAGGTTGCTAGTACCTGAGCTCGTTGAAAGAGAGGGTCAGGTGGTAGCTTCTGCAATTTATTTGATGTTACATCTAGCCGAGTCATCTTGTGCAAATGGGAGAAAGTCCCTTTAGGAATATTATCAATCATATTGTGATCCAAACTAAGAGTGTGCAAGCTAACCATCTTCTCAACAGCATCCCAAGGTATTGTTTCTAGATTATTATAGGAAAGATCCAGCTCCTCCAGGGCAAAGACATCATCAAATGCTGTAGAAGATATTAAAGTCAGTTGATTGTTGTTTAATATCAAATGGTGAAGATTGGAAAGCCCACTGAACATATCGTTTGTAATTTTAGTCAACCTGTTGCTGTTCAAATGCAAAGCCCTCAAATTTCTTAAGTCAGCAAAAGCATGAGGTGTAATAAAACTTATTGTATTTCTGGATAGGGTCAGGTCCACCAAGCTAGTCATATTGGCAAAATCTTTCCTTTTAATATTTGTAACAAAATTGTCTGCCAACCGCAGTTCCACAGTTCTTCTGTCAATGTTTGGTGGAACAAATAAAAGCCCTTTCTTGGCACAAAGGGTTGCAAGATTAGGAGACAAAATCTGACAGACGCAACGTTTTGGACAGATCTGAGCTCTCACTGCTATGCCAATGAAAAACAGATAAAAAAGAAATTTTTCCATTGTAGATCAGATTTAAGAACCTGTAAGGAAAGACAAAATACAGTGTTAGCAAACTATTGTTTGATTAGTGTTCATATTCCTACAGGAATAATCTCCCTTATTCAAATTGAATACAGAAACAATACATTTGCTTCCTTAAAGTATTTACAAATATTAAATATCTACTCTGTATTTGAGACTTCAAGGAACTCTAGAGATGAATGATATACTGTCATTGGTCTCAAGGGATTTGAAATCAAACCAGGAAAACAAAGAAGTAGACTATGATAACTCAACAAATTGTCTCTTTTGAAGTATGTCCAAGATACTCTGTGAGGGCACAAAAAAAGACATAGAGCTCAGATTCAGGGCTGAATTTTCTGAAAAATGTTCCTTAAATTCTGAAGGATATATTGATAGACAAAAAAGTTCAAATACTTGAGGGCATACTTAAGTTCCTACAAACAGTTAAATTTGCTAATTAAGTAGAGACAATGAGACAATATTTGTTATCTGACACAACCTTGTGAGATGACTTTTGAATGTGATTAGCTATTGATTACATTTCTGCATCCTTATAAACTGTCTTGATATAACATGGCCTTCACATCCTAAATGCAAATACAACACCTTATTCTCAAAAACAAACAAAAAAACACAGCTGAAAATTTACCACAAAACACAAACTTTAAATATTTAGCATATTGTATTAAATATAAACATGGATTTTTCGAGATAATTTGTGGCAGCCATTACATACCTGATAGTGAGACCACAGAAAAACACGATTTACAATTACCCTCTCTTAAAAACTTAATGCTAAAAACATAATAAACACTGACAATTTCATCATGCAGTTAGATCTCAAGTATGTACTATTGAAACCAATCTTCAAAAATAAAAATACCAAGCTATATGTGGCTAAGCATTCTCATAAATCACATGAAGTTTTAAATACCAAGAGAGAATATAGCTTGAAAAAATCAGCCACATTTTATTTGAATTAATATATAAAAATGTAATTATTGTAGAAATAATGCACTTAGTTTTATGAATAAAATTAATTTTTACAACTTTGAATTATTCTTATGCCTGGATCAAATATAGTTCAAGGAGATCCCATTTATCCATTTTTCCTTCCATTGCTCATGCTTTTGGTGTAAGGTTTAAGAACCCCCACCTACCATCAGGACCTGAAGATGTTTCCTTCTATTTTCTTCTAGAACTTGTATGGTACTTTCTTTTATATTTAGGTCTTTGATACATTTAGCTAATTTTTGTATGAGGTGTGAGGTAGGGGTCCTTTTTCTTTCTTTTGGATATTGATATCTAGTTCTCCCAGTGCCATCTGTTGAATACACTGCTCTGTCCCAGCAGAGTGGGTTTGACAGCCTTGTCAAGATCACTTGACCATAGATGGGAGGGTCTGTTTCTGAACCATCAGTTTGGTTCCACTGATCTATATACCTATCTTTATACCAGTACCATGCAGGGTTTTTTTTTTTCTTAATCACTGTAGCTATGTAATTTGATTTATTTAGTGTGCAGAAATGAGAGTCCTCAATTTCATTCTTCCTTTTTAAGATGTTTCTGGCTATTTGGGCACACTTACCCTTCCAAATAAATTTGATAATGAAGTTTTCCACTGCTTTAAAAAAGGCTGTTGGAGTTTTTATTAGGATTGCATTGAATCTGTATATCAGCTAGGTTACAGTTGACATCTTAATGATATTCTTTCCATTTATTTAGGTTTTCTTTGATTTCTCTTAGCAATGCATTGTAGCTTACTGAATACAAGTGCTTAAGTCCTTGGTTAAGCTTATTTCTAAATATATGATTCTTTTTTAGCTATTGTACATGGAATTATTTCCAGACATCCTCCTCATATTGGTCATTTCTAGTGCTTAGAAACATGACTGTTTTCTTTGTAGAAGTCTTGTATCCTGCTACTCTGTTGAATTATTTTATTAGCTCTGTTGCAGAATTTTTGGTGTTTTGTAGGTATAGGATCATATCACCTGCAAATAGCAAAAGTTTATTTCTTCCTTTCCAATTTGGATGCCTTTATTTCTTTTCTTGCCTGATTGCTCTAGCTAGAACCTCTAGCACTATATTGAAGAACAGTGGGGACAGAGAGCAATCTTGTCTTGTTCCTGATGTCAACCAACGTGTTTTCAATCTTTCACTACAGAATACAATGCTAGCTATGGGTTTTTCACATATGTCCTTTAACATGTTGAGAAACTTTCCTTTGATTCCCATCTCTTGGAATGTTTTTATTAAGAAAGGATATTGGATTTTGTCAAATTCCTTTACTGCATTCAGATGACAATATAATTCTTTTCCTTGATTGATTAATGTGGTGTATTATGCTGATTGATTTTCATGTGTTGAATTACCCTTGCATGCCTGGGATAAAACCCACTTGATCATGATGAATAATTCTTTTAATGTGTTGTTGAATTCAATTAATGAGTATTTTGTTGAGGATTTTTACATCCATATTCATTAGGGAAGTGTGTATGCAATTTTCTTTTTTCATAATATCTTTATTTGGCTTTGGTGTTAGGGTGATATTGGCTTCATAGAATGAGTTTGATAGTGTTCCTTCTTGTTAAAATTTTTGGAAGACTTTGACAAAGATTAATATTAAATCTTCTTTAAATACTTAGTAGAATTCACCTGTGAAGACATCGGGTCCTGGAATTTTCAGTTTGGGAGTTGTCTGATGGCTGCTTCAGTCTCTTTGCTTGTGATTGGTTTCTTGAGGTCTTCTATTTCTTCTAGGATCAGTGTACATTTGTGTGTTTCTAAGAATTTATCCATCTCACCTACAGTGTGTAGTTGGCTAGCATACAGTTGTTCATGTTGTCCTCTTATGATTTCATTTATTTCTGTGAGATCAGCGGTAATGTCCCCCTTCTCATTTCTGATTTTACTTATTTCCATCTTCCCTCTTTTTTTCTTTGTCATTCTAGCTGCTTATCAATTTTGTTGATCTTCTTCAAGAAGCAACTTTTCATTTTGTTAATTCTCTCTATTGTTGTTTTATTTTCAATTTCATATATTTCTGTGCTGACCTTTGTTATTTTATTCTTTCTGATTGTTTTTCTATTTTCTGCAGCACTGTAGTTAGGTCATTGATTTTAGCTCCTCTTCTTTTTTAATGTACACATTGAGGGCTCTAAATTTCCTTCTCAACACTGCTTTGCTTTCTCTGCTTCCTATATGTTCTGATACATTGTGTTCTCAATTTCATTCATCTTAAGATATTCATTGATTTCCCTTGCAATTTCTTCTTTGACCCACTGGTTATTTGAGTGTGTTGTTTAATCTCCATATATTTGTGAATTTTTCCTTTTTCTGCCTATTGTTGATTTCCAACTTTATTCCACTGTTATCAGAGAAAGTGCTTTGTATAATATTTATGTTTTAAATATTTTCTGCTTTGTGACCTAACATATCGTCTATCCTGTAGAATGATCCATGTGGACTTGAAAAGAATGTATATCCTGCCCAAATGATCTATCTAAAGCTGAGAATTATATGTTGAAGTCTCCAGCTATTATTGTAGACATCTCTATTTCTCCCTTCAGTTTTGCCAGTGTTTGTCTCATGTAAATTGGAACATCCTGGTTAGGTGCATATACATTTCTGATTGTTATTTTGTTCTGGTGAATCATCCCTTTTATTAGTATATAATGTTATTAGTATATAATGACCATCCTTGTCTCTAACAACAGCTTTGCTTTTAAAGCCTAGTTCAGCCAATATAAATATAGCTACACTAGCTTTTTTTGTTTTGTTTTGTTTTTGGTTACTGCATGCATGATATAGCTTTTGCCAACCTTTCATTTTCAGTCCATTTGTATCCTTGGGCCTTGGGTCTAAGATATAGGTATCTATATAGATGACTTGTATACTCTTATCTATTCTGCCAGTCTGTGTATTTTGATTGGGGAGTTTAATGCATTAACATTCAATCTTATTACTTTGATGCCTGCTCATACTTCACCCATTTTCATCTTTGGGTTTTATCTGTCACATATTATTTTCACCACTCCTTTTACACTTTTAGTTCCTTTTACTGATATAAATTCACTTCTACAATCTATTCCAAGCCTTTCTCTACTGTCTTCTTTTCAGGTTGTAGCACTCCCTCTAGCATTTCCTACAACAAAGAAAGTCTCTTGGCTACAAAGTCCCTCAGTTTCTGTTTATCTATGAATATTCTAAATGCACACTCATTTCTGAAAGACAATTTTGCTGGACATAAAATTCATGGTGGACTGTTTTTCTCTTTCAGGATTAGAATTATATCAAACCACTGCCTTCTTGCCTTTATGTTTTCCTTTGAGAAATCAGCACTTAATCTTATTGGGCACCCCTTGAATGTGATGAAGCTCTTTTCTCTTGTTGCACTTAGGATTCTCTCTTTATCTTTGGCATTTAATATTCTGATCAGTATGTTTCCAAGGGTAGGTCTATTTGAATTTATTCAAATGAGAGTATGTTGTGCTTCTTCATCCTTCAATTTACATCCTTCAATAGGGGTGGAAAATTTTCTACCATTATATCCTCAACTATTCATTCTGCCTGTTTTCCTTTCTTTTCTCCTTCTGGGACACCTATGACATGTATCTTTGCACATTGCTTGCTGTATTTATTTCCCTGAATTTTTCCCTTCTTCAACTATCTATTCTTTTATATGTTCACATTTAGATACCTTGTTTTCAAACTCAGAGATCATTTCTTCTGCTTCTTCAATTCTGCTGTTCTATGCCTCCAGTGTATTTTTAATTTCATTTACTGTGCCATTGATTCCCATAAGATCTGCTATTTTTCTATGTGTGCCTGCATATTTTCCTTTGTGATCACCCAGTGGCTTCTTGATGTTCTTAATCTCTTTAGCCATCTCATTGAATTTATTAAGGAGGCTTGTTTGAACATCTATGTAGTTGTCTCAATTCCTTTATGTCATCTGGAGGCTTAGTTTGTTCCTTTGGTCCATGTCTTCCTGTGTCTTGGTATGGATTGTAGCTTTTTGTTGGTGTTTGGCATCTTATTTACTAGATGTATTTATTCTGGACTCAATTTCTTTTTTTAGCCTGGGGCTTTCTATTTGATTGAATTTGTGCCATAGCCCCTCTTTGATAAGTTTTGTTAAACTTAATTTGGAACTTTATAGTGGATCTTGTTCAGATGATCTAAAATTTTTCAGCTCTTTTTCATCTGCTTCTTGTCCTTTCTGCTTGCTGGTTGTGGAATAGTAGTCAAGGATGCAATTACTACTGTAAGCTGTGGAGGCTGAAATTGCCCATGGAGCCCCAGGAACCAAGAAATTCTCCTACCTTTCTCTGAGGGAACTACAGTTGTTCGGAGTAATCCAAGCCATGCAGACCAAGACTGTCTACAAGTGCCCAGAGAAACAGATGAATCTCCATGCCCTTTTCTCTCCTGTGTGGGGTGGGGATAGAGTCATAGGTGTGGGCAGCAAACTAAGACATGTGAGTCAAATATGACTGTAGTTGCCCAGGTATACTTTTGAAACACCAGCCACCTTTCTCCCCTGCCAGGGGCAGGAATGGAGCTTCTGGTGTGCCCAGAAATCTAGTCTGTATAGGCCTAAAGTGACTTCAGTTGTCCATATAGGGTGAGGGAGCATTGCTCTTCCTCCTGCTCTGTAAGGTACATGGATAGAGCCAAAGATGTGTCTAACAGCTTAGTTTGTGCAGGCTGAAAGCACATGGTATTTCCCAGAGAAGGTGAGGAAACACCACCTCCCTCCTATCCTATCCTATTTGATGAATCCACAGGTTTGCCCACCAGTCTAGTCCATGCAGGCCAATAGCTACTCATTTGCCCTGAGGGCTGGGGAAACCCCACCCCCAGGGGTGGGGGTGGAGCCACCGATGTGTCCAATAATCTAGTTCTTGTGGGCTGAATGAAGCTGCAGTTGCCTGGGGATGTTGTGGGAGCACTGTTCCTTCTGCCCTGTCAGGGGCAGGAATGTATCCACAGAATGCACAACACACTAATCCACATAGGGTGAAAGCACCTGCAGTTGCCCAAAGGTTGGTGCAGGTCCTTCCAGCTTCCTCCCTGCCAGAGTTGGGGTTGGAACTTAGACCAAGGCTACAATAAAACCTGGGTACAAAGAAGCAGGTCCCTATATTCACTGTTATTTTCAATCAGCCCCACTTCCACTCATGCAGGGGTGGAGTTAAAATGGAGGTTATCAGACTTTTTCTAAATTGGACATATTCGAACTTTAGCTATTGTTAGGATTTTATTTTAGCCAGCTGAATTTACTAATCAGTAGCTGAAATCCATGCCTGACCATCTCTTCCTCTCTTGGTTCTGGGAAATGGAACTTCCAGCAGTAGCCAGGGAGTAGCTCCTGAGGAATTTTGTGCTACCAGCAGAGAATGTAAGCTTGTATCCTAATAATTGAATGTAAATCAATAGAAATAGTATTCTGAATAAAATGAAATATTTTCTCATGTTTTAATATATTTATAAATAACTAATACTTCTAGTTTGGATATAAAAAAATCACAAGAAATCATAATAACCTAACTGCCAAAAGCAAAACAAAAAATAAAACATATAAACAGAATAAGCTGTAAATGATACTTTAAAAAATATAGTAACATCAGAATGTTGAGGATACAAAGAAACTTAATGGAATTAAATTGCAGAAAGTGACAGCCTTGATAAAATGGTAAATAGCCATAATTGTGCCCTGCCACATCCCCTATTAAAAGTAAAGGAGGCCACAACTGACACAAATTGAGGTAAGGAGAAACTAGTCTAACTTTTAACAGTCTTTTAAGTATCATGTGTAGGCTACTATGACAAAATAGAATCCCTACGTGTCCCAGGGGTAAGACAAAAAAATACTAAGACCCATTGCATTCCCATTGCTCTTCAATGACTGATAGGTATATTGCTTTGAAAATAGGGGTAAGGAAAGACAGTAGAAAGAATTTCCCTGAGGTTGTCTTTTTTTCAGGTAGGAAAGAATTGTGGAAGAGAAAGAATATTGAGAGAAATCCCCTAGGTAACCTAGAATATTAGCTATGGAAGAATGTAGAAGAAGCAGAAGAGCTGAAAGAAAAAGTCTGTCAATCATTGCTTTCAGCTAAAAGAGACTAAGGGAAAAAGGAGAGCTCAAGGCTCTCTTCCCCCAAACAAGCACTCCTGACATTCAACACTAAAATACCATAGCTATAGCAGCAGAGAACTGAGGGAAACTATTGAGAGGATATTCCTACAGTTATAGTCTAAGGTAGCTGCAGCCAATAGCACAGAAAAGGGTGAGACTGGAGATAGAAAGGATCTCCTCAGCTGTCTATCTCCTCAGAAAGTAGGCAGCATAGCAACAGGCAGAGTAGAAGCTTCCAAAAGATTGAAAATTAGGTGGCTCATCTAAGAACGATATATCTCCAAAACTACTATAGTGCATAGATCCAAGTTCTTACTAAAAAGGAAAACCACAACCATATCCTGAAAAACATTTGAAAACTGTACTGATCTGAATCGCAATAACCCTGCCACAAAATTCCAGACCAGCTCAACTACAAAGCATTTAGACTCAGCCCCACACTAGCAGCCTAAGAAAGAGTCTAACCTTTTCCCAAAATAAATATATTTTACTTCTTTCTCTCGTAATGTACAAAATAAGAAATCCTACACAAATTTGATGAAAATTCAAGGAAATGTGACCATTGTACAAAAAAGGGAATGGTTAATAGAAGCAGAGCCAGTGACACCCCAGATATTGGATTTATCACAAGAAGTTTAAAATAACTATGAAAAATATTGAAGTATCTAGTGTAATAGCTGGACAATATGAATAATGTGACTGGAAATTTTAGCAGATATGTAAAAACAATAAAAATATAGAAGTTCTAAATTTGAATTATTAAATGTGCTTAACAGAAGCTTAGGCATAGCCGAAGAATTAGTGTGTTTGAAGACAAATTAAAAGGAAAAATCTAAAGTCAAAAATAGGAAAATTGAAGGAACAGAAAAGAGAGTCTGAGATTTGAGGGAAATATAAAAATAACTAAATAATCATAATTGGGTATCCAGGAGTTGGAGAAGAAAATGGGACAGAAGAAATATTTGAAGTGAAATGATTAAGGAGTTTCCCAAACTGATGACATTAATGATGTAAAATGCCAATGAGTACCAAGCGGAATAAAATCTAAGATAACCTCTCCTAGCTAGATACATAAAAGTCAAGTTGCTGGAAACCAACTATAAAGGGAAAATCCATAAAAGGAAGCAGATAACAAGACACATTATATATAGGAAAAAATCATGAACTACAAATGAAGTTTCCTCAAAAATAATGGAAGCCAAATTAAAACAGGATGATATCTTTAAAATCACGAAAAGAAAAAGAAAAGAAAATTAAAACAAATCCTGTAAACCTAGAATATCCTTTAAAAATGGACATAAAAATAAGTATTCTTGTATAAACAAAGCCTTTAAAAAGTCTTAAACACTGTATCCACCAAATATAATGAAAGCAGTTCATCAGGACAGAAGGAAGTAATGAACACATGGGGGAAATGTAAAATCAGTACCGAGTTGAAAAACAATACCAAATATAACTACTTTATACGCAAATGCTAACTAAAAGAAAAAGATTGCTAAGCTGCCTAAAATAGCAGTACCAACTTATAAAGCATTTTTAAGAAACACGTTTTGAAAATAAAGATAAAGGTAATTGAAAGTCAAAAGATGGAAAAGATAAACCATGTAAAACTAAGCATAATAAAGCTGGTGTTCCTATATTATTAGCACAAAAAAAGAAAAAGAAAACAAGTATACCAATGAACACAGGCATTTCATAAAGGGGTTAATTTATCAGGAAACCATGAAAGCACAAAATCTGTATTCAATTAAAAACAGAGCTTCAAAATATATGAAACAATATATGACAGAACTAAAGGGAGAGTTAAAAAACCCCACATACACACAATTACACTTGGAGGCATAAAGTCTTTTTTCCTCAGTAATTGAAAAAATAGCTGACCCTTACACCTGCCTGGAAAAAAAAAAAAAAAACAGCTCTAACAGATCTGAACACAGCAATCAACCAAATTGACTTTATTTACAATTACAGAACACAACTTCCAAGAGATAGAGTCTCAATGAGTATCAAATAATTTAAGTCATGCAGAAACTATTATACAATTAAAGTGATATTTGATTATGAATCAATTAAAAATATCTAGAATATTTTCAAATGTTTGGGAATTAAGAAAGAGTTGAAAGAAAATAATTATAAGGAAAATAAACAATTTTTAACTGAATAAGTAGGAAAACAATACTTATGGCTTAATGGAATTTATGGGGTACAAACAAAGCAGTGTATTTAAATCAGCAAGATAGGTCAAATGGTATATATTAGAAAAACAACACGTTTAAAAGTGAATTATCGGGAGATCCAAGATAGTGGAGTAGGAAGCAGCAAGCTGCATTCTTCCTTGTTTTTCTTCTTTACTTTTCATTAATTTCAGTTTAACACAGGGAAATCTAAAGGTTTAGAATAAGTGGAACCAAGTGTTAAAGAAAAGTCTTAACACAAAGCCAAACAAAAATAAAACCATACTCAAGAGAAAGAATCTGACCAACAGAACAAGCCCATCAAGATAAATAGATGCCTAGACAACAGTAAAACAATTACAAGGCATAATAAAAAATAGGAAGATATGGCCCAGGAAAAGGAGCAAACTAAAAACCTGGAGGAGATTCAAAATTTGGAACAACTAATCAAAAATGTCCACACAAATCTTCTAAATCAATACAAGGAGATGAAGGGAGAGAGAATGTGTATTAAGAATACATTGGGGGGGAGGGGAGGGCTACAGAAGAAGAAAGTTTGAACATATATTAAAAATAACAGATCTTATAGTAATGAAAGGCAAAATAGAAGAAATTAAAAATACACTAGAATCACACAGCATTAGAATTGAACAGACAGAGGAAAGAGTTAGTGAATTATAAGACAGGACATCTGGAAATGTACTGATAGAAGAAAAGACAGAGAAAAAGAAATGAAATTGAATAAAAGTGTGAAACACAGCATGCACATTTCAGTTGTCCCAGAAGGAGAAAAGAAGGAAAGAACAGAAGGAGTGTTTAAGGAAATAATGGCTGAAAATTTCCAAGCAGTTATGAGGCATATGGATGGACATTTCCAAGAAGTGCAGCATATTCCAAAGATAATAAATCCTAACAAATCTACTGCAAGACATGTAGTAGTCACATTGTCAGCCACCAAAAATAGAGAATCCTGAAAGCAGCAAGAGAAAAAAAAAAAACAAAAAACATCATATATAAAGGATTCTTGAAAAGATTAAGTACTGATTTCTCATCTAAAACCATGGAGGTGAGAAGGCAGTGATATGTCATAGTTAAGGTGCTGGAGAAAACCTGCCAGAGAAGAATTCTGTATTCAGCAAAATTGTCCATCAAATATGAGGGAGAGTTTTAAATATTCATAGATACACAGAAATTGAGAAAATTCATTAATGAGTCCTGTCCTTTGAGAAATAATAAAGGGATTTTTGACGTTGAAAGGAAAAGACAGGAGAAAGAGGTTTGGAGAAGAGTATAGAAAGGAATGTTATTATTAAGGGTAACTCAAAGAGTAGAAAGAGAACAAAAATAAGATATGAAATAGATGAGCCTACAGAGAAAATAATTGAAGTAAGTACTGCCGTTTGCTTTGCAATCAGTTTACTGTTCTTTTCCTAGTTCCTACAGATTTGTAATTAAATCATTGTTTTTAGCTCTTTCTTTTTTTAATCTAGGCATTTGGGGCTAAAAATTTCCCTCTCAGAACTACTGCCACTGCATCTCATAAATTTTGATATGTTATCTCCTCATTTTCATTTGTCTCAAGATATTTTCTGATTTCTCTTGCAATTTCCTTCTTGACCCATTGATTGTTAAAGAGTGTGTTGTTTAACTTTCATATATTTGTGAATTTTCCAATTCTCTGCCAATATTGATTTTCTTCTTTCCATTGTGAACAGAAAAAGTGCTTTGTATAATTTCAGTGTTTTTGAATTCATTGAGATATGTTCTTAGTCTTAGCATGAGGTGATCCTGGCGAATAATCCATGAACTTTTGAGAAGAATGTTTATCCTACTTTTTTGGGTGTTATATTTTGTATATATTTGTTAGGTCTAGTTCCTTTAATGCATTATTTAAGATCCCTGTTTCTTAATTGAACCCCTTTCTAAATGGTCTGTCTATTCCTGAGAGTGGTGTATTGAAGTTCCTTACTATGATTGTAAAGCATCTATTTGTCCACTCAGTTTTTGCCTCATATATTTTGGGGCATCCTGGTTAGGTACATAAATATTTATGATTGTTTTTTCTTCTGGTAGAACTTACTAATATATAGTGTCATTCTTTGTCTCTTAAAAGAGTTTTGCATGTGAAGTCTCTTTTGTCTGAGATTATTATAGCTACCCCAGCTCATTTTAGGTTACAGTTTGCATGGAAAATAATTTCAAACCTTTCACTTGCAAGCTATTTGTGTCATTGGGTCCAACGTGAGTTTCTTGTACATATGATATAGATGGATATTATTTTTAAACTATCCTTCCAATCTGTGTACTTTAATGTGGAGTTTAATCAATTAACACTTAATGTTATTACTCTAAAAACAGAAAAAAAGAAATAAAAATTAGAGCAGAATTAAATGAAACTGACAATTAAAAAATAGAAAGAATTAACAAATCTTTTTTTGAGAAGATCAACAAAATTGGTGAGGATTTAGTTAGTCAATCAAAGAAAAAAGATGATGTTTTCCTGGTGTGAGTCTTTTGTGGACCTCAGAAAATTATGTACTTAAGCTAACCATGTGCATGGGAGCTTATCATATATAGGGCCTTTTAAGTAGATTCAGTTAAGGGATCTTTTGATTAGATCACTTCAGTTAAGAGCGTTTGTTTAGCTTATGGGACCCAGGGTGGGTCTTATTACATTTACTGGAGTATTTTATAAATGGAGGAGCCACATATGGAAAGACAGCTGCTGTTTTTGCCCTGCCATGTGAGAAAAGACTCCAGGATCACCTACAACTGAAGAAAGAAGAACCCCAAGAATCTGAGAGAGAGCCCCAAGGTTGGAATCAATGGAGCAGCCCAAAGTGAGAAGACGGGAGAAACAAGCCATATGCCTAATCACCCACAGCTGAGCTCAGTGAGAAAGTGAGTCTGAAGGGGAGTGCAAGGACCTTGGCAAAGACTTGCCTCTATTTTGCCTTGCCATGAGGCAGGACTCCAGGATTGCCAGCAGCTGACTTTGATAAGGTCTTATCTCTGATAATGCCACATTTGGACATTTTCATGGCCTGAGAAATGTAAGCTTTTACCCTAATAAGTCCCTATTGCAAAAGCCAACTCATTTCTTGTATGTTGCACCCAGCAGCTTTAGAAAACCAAAACTGTTGCAAATAAATAAAATCAGAAACAAGAGAGGAAACATCACTAATGAACCCACAGAAATAAAAAAGGTTCATAAGAGGATACTATGAAAAATTGTATTTCAACGGGTTGCACAAAGTTAGTTGAAATGGACAAATTTCTAAAAAGACACAGACAACCTGTGCTGATTAAACAAGAAATAGAAATAGTAAGGAAGTTGAATCAGCAATCAAAAACCTCCCAAGAAGGAGTGGGGTGAGGGGGGTAGGGGGTATATGGGGACCTCATATTTTTTGAATGTAGTATTTTTAAAAAAAACAAAGAAATTTAAAATAATAATAAAAATAAAAAACAAAAACAAAAACAAAGGACAACAACAACAAAACCTCCCAAGAAAGAATCGCCCAGGAACAGATGGCTTCATAGGTGAATTCTACCAACCATCCAAAAAGAACTAGTACTAATCCTCTCAAACGCATCAAAAAGAAGAAGAAGAAGAAGAAAAGGAAGCAATTTGCAACTCATTCTATGAAGTTAACAGCATTCTGATACCAAAGCCACATAAAGATGCTACGGAAAGAAAACTGCAACCAATCTTTCTAATGAGTTTAGATGGAAAAATCCTCAACTAAATATTTGCAGATCAAATCTAAAATCACATTAAACAAATTATACACCATCATTAAGTGGATTTTATCCCAGGTGTGCAAAAATGGTTCAATATAAGAAAATCAATCAATTTAACAAACCCCATTAGACAGATTTAAAGTGAAAAACTACATGATCATTTCTATCAACATAGAAAATGCATTTGACAAAATTGAGCATCCTTTCTGAATATAAGATAAGAAAAGAAGAAAACTTTGAAAGATAAGAAAAGAAGAAAAATTCCTCAACATGTTAAAGTGCATATAAGGAAAACCCATTGCTAACATCATACTAAGTGGTGAAGGTCAAAGGCTTTCCCTCTAAGATCTGGAACAAGACAAGGATACCCACCGACACCCCACTCTTATTCACCTTTGCATCAGAAGTCCTTGCTAAAGCACTTAGGCAATAAAAAGAAATAAAAAGCACCCAAATTGGAAAGAAAGAAATAAAAAATTTACTATTTGCAGATGGTATGATCCTATACATAGAAAGTCTTGAAAAATCTACAACAAAGCTATGAGAGCTAATTAATGAGTTCAACAAAGTGGCAAGATATAAGATAACACGCAAAAAATACACTCAGATTGAGCAATCAGGGAAGAAAATCAATAAAAAATTCTATTTACAACAGCAACTAAAAGAATCAAATATTTAGGAATATATTTAATTAAGGACATAAATGACTTGCACACTGAGAACTATACAACATTGCTAAAAGAGATCAATGATGACCTAAATAAATGGAAGGACATTCCATGCTCTTGAATTTGAAGACTACATATTATTAAGATGTCAATTATACCAAAATTGATTTACAGATTCAATAGTATCCCAATAAAAATTCCAACAGCATATTTTTCAGAACTGGAAAAGCCAATTATCAAATTTACTTGGAAGAGTATAGGTTTCCAAAGAGCCAAAAACATTTTGATAAAGAACAAATCTGGATGACACACACTACCTGACCTTAAAGCATATTACAAAGCTACAGTGGGCAAAAGTGCATATTGACCAATGGAATTGAATTGAGAGTTTAGATATAAACCCATATATCTACAATCAACTGATATATGAAAAGGCCACCAAGTCCACTCAAGTGGGACATAATAGTCTCTTCAATAAATGATGCTGGAAGAACATATCCAAAAGACATGAAAGAGGATCCCTATCTCATGTCCTATACAAAATTTAACTCAAGATGGATCAAAGACCTAAATATAAGAACTGGAACTATTTTTTTAAAATTGTAGAAGAAAATAGAAGGAATATCACCAGAATCTTGTGTTGGGCAATTTTTCTTGGACCTTATACCCAGAATACAAGAAATGAAATAAAAAATAGATAACTCGGACCTCTTCAAACTTAAAAATTTCTGCACTTCAAAGGAGTTTGTCAACTCAACATTGAACAGTCTACTCAAAGGAAGAATATATTTGGAGACCACATATCTGATAAGGGTCTAAGAGTCAACATATATAAAGAAATCCAACCAATAATAAAAAGACAACTCAATTAAAACTGGACAAGAGATTTGAACAGACACTTTTCTAAAGAGGAAATGCAAATGACTAAACGGCACGTGAAATGATGCTCAACATGGCTAGCTATTATAGAAATGTAAATCAAAAGTACAATGAGATATATTTTCACACCTACTAGAGTGGCTGCTATTAAAAAGAAAACTATAGAGAGATTGAGAGGTGATGGCTTTCTTTGTTTTTTGTTGATTATTATTGGAATAATGAAAGTGTCCTGGGAATGATTGGCATAATGAATGCATAAATATGTGATTACACCAAACACCAATGATTGTACTCTTTGGATGGGTTATGCTTTATTAGTATGTATCAATAAAAATGGGGAAAAAAGTTTAAAAAAAGAAAAAAGAATTATAAGTGTTGGAGAGGATTTGGAAAAATAGGAATATTCATTCACTGCTGGCACTTCCTCAGGAATATAAGTATAGAATTGATATATGATCCAATAATCTTGCTACTAGGTATTTATCCAGAAGAACTGAAAGTGGGGACTTGTATACATACATATGTTCATAACAGTATTATTCACAATTGCGAAAAGTTGGAAGTAAGTCAAGTGTCCATCAACAGGTGAATAAACAAAATGTGGTATATAATATGATGGAATATTACTCAGCTCTAAGAAGGAATGAAATACTGATGCATGTGAGTGCATAGATGAACCTCGAGGACCTTATGTTGAGTGAAATAAGCCAAACACAAAACAACAAATATTACATGATCTCACTGATATGAATGAACTAAGTATAGTGAGCAGCCCCATGGAAAGTGAGTCTGAAAGTTAGTTAACCGGTAGACAGAATGTGAGTGAAGTATGCTGAGCCAATGCTTTATCTGTGTAGAATTTATAATTAGTTTGATTGTAATGGTTTGGTAATGAATAGAGATGATAGTGACACAGTGATGCGACTGTAATTAACAATGCTGCAGTGTGTGTGTGAATGTGGTTGAAAGGGGATATTTTACAACACATATATTGATAGAAGAAAAACGAGAAGACAACAAGGGACTGTATAACACAGTGAACTCTGGGGTTGCCAACTATTGTAGCTAATAATACAAATATAAGAAAGTTATTTCAGGAGCTACATCAAAGTTACCTCACTAGTACAGAGTGTTGATAGTAGGGTGGTATAAGGGGAAAATATATCTAAAGCATATTTCTTTGATCTAAATTTATTCTTGTCATAAGTATGTTTTCCTGATAGGCAGAGGCCCACGGAGTAGCTAACATAATATTAAACTTTCATCTTGGGGAAGCCCTGCTACTTTCTTAAGACAGCAAAAATCTGAAATATATAAGCCTTACCTAATAAAAGAAAGGAGTCCAATATGCCAAGCACTTGATCTAAATGCTGGCTTTTATGAATCTTATTCCTATAATAATGAAACTAAGCTTAATTATGGTCAATGCCTAAGAGCTACCTTATGAAAATCTCCTTGATACTCAAATGTGTCCTGTCTCTAAGCCAAACTCTGAAAATAGACTCACTACCTTCCCCTGTGATGTGGGACATGACTCCCTGGATGAATCTCCCTTGCACCAAATGGTTATTACCAAGCATTAATCAGCAATACATTTGGAAAAATACCTTGACCAAAATGGAGGAGTATTAAAGGGCACAAAGTTTAAATGACTAAGAAATTTCAAAGTGAGTCAAGAGGTTAAGCTTGCTTAGGTCTCAGGCATATTTCACGAACTGCTCAAAAGTGCTTCTAAGGGCCTAGGTATGTCAGGATACCACAGGCAAGCCACATGGTTTCATGAAATCAACAACTCCTTGGCAAGCCTATTTGGGAGTATAGGCAAATCTATTTCCCCAATGTAACAGTTATACTCATTTGTAATTCCCCTAAGCATGATTCTTCTACTCCTTTTAACTGAATATATAATTTTCAATGTTAAATATATTTCTCAGAGACTTAATTCTTTGGATGCTTCATATGCCAGTTGAGCCTTGAAACTCAGCATAGTTGTACCTAATTCCTACTCCTCAATTCTTTGGACTTGTCCTAGACAAGTAACAAAATGATGATGATGGACAAGACCCACACCTAAAACAAGGCGTATCTTCAATTGCAAGCAAAACAGTTCCTTTTATCTGCCCCTTAATATTTAAGTCCCTTCTCAACCTGAAACAGTGTGGAAATCATCCCAAATCCCTCAAGAGTGCAGAAAGAGCATAAATAATGGGGCAGCATGGGGGGGAGGGGTTGTTGGGGGGAATGTAACTACAGACCAAAGCAGATTGTCAGTGTAGCTACTATATTGTGTTAACAGAGTAACTTGCAACATTGATATACAAAATAAATTTTTTAAAAAATTGAAAAAATAAATTAAACTTGAAACATGAAAAGCTAAAAAAGGAAAAAAAAAACCTAAATGAAACCTAAAATAATAGAAAGAAACAAAATAAGCACAAGTCAATGAAATAGAAAGAAAACAAAAAATATACAAAATCCAAAGTCGAAAATTGGCTTTCAGAAAATATTGACAAAATGAATTGATCCTCTTCAGAACTACTTAAGAAATAAATAAGCAAAAAACCCCAAAAAATTATCAATAAGGGGAAAGAAAACGAGACGTCAATACAGATTCTCAAAACATTAAAAGACTTATAAAGAATATTTGTGAACAAGGTCATGCCAATAAACTTGACAATTTAGGTGAAATAGACAAATACCTTGAAAAACACAAATTATCGAAATTACTAACAAGTAAAGTAGAAAATATAAGCAATATCATATTTATTACAGGAGTTAAGTTAATTAAAACCTTATTATGCAAAAGAGTCTAAATCTAGTTGGCTATAATATTAATATGCACAGAAATAACAGAGAGAGAAAAAATGAAGGAAGGAAAAGAAAGGAAGTAGGAGGAGGTATAGAAAAGCAAAGGTGGTGAAGTGTGATCATTTGGGAATTTGGATAAAGGATATACAGAAACTTAATTTATTCTTGAAAGATTTTAGAAATTATGAAATTATGTCAAAACAAATATGTTAAAAGAAAATAATTACATCATGAAAAATGACAAGGTAAGTCATTGAATGGGAGAAAATATTTGAAATGATTGTGTGTATGTGTGTATGCATGTGAGAAAAGACTCATATCCATAATATAAAAAGAAAGTCTTCCTATGCAATAAAAAGACATTGCTCCCAATAAGAAATTGGCAAAATATGAAAGAGATACTTCACAGTTTATATACAAGAATGGCCAATAATCACATAAAATAATCTCAACATTATTATTCATTAGGGAAATGCATATTTAACCACAGTCCACACTAACCATCCTAAAATTTAAAAATAAAACACATAAAAAAATGTGATCCACATTTTGATGAGGATGTGGAACAAATGGAACTCTGATACATTGCTGGTAGAAGAGCAAATGTTACATCTACTTTGATTAGGTGTTTGACAGTACTTTTTTTTACATTAACATATTCCTATGTACTTAATTATACAGTAATTGCATTCCAAATACTTACACAAGAGAAAGGAATAAATATGTAAGCAAAAAAATGTATCCAAGAATGTTCATAACAGCTTTATTAATATTAGCAAAACTTGAAATAACTCAATGGCTGTTAACAGGTTAGTAGAGAAAGTGTGTTGTATTCATGTAATGGAATACTAAGCAACAATAGAAGGAAAAAACCACCACGAGTCTCAAAAACATTTTGCTGAGCAAAAGAATTTCATCAATAAAGCATTACATATTATAAACTTGCAACTAAATGTGTGTTCAAGAATAAGCAAAACTACTACAGTGATAGAAACTAGATCAGTAACAGTTGTCTGGTTAGAGGTTGACTGGAAAGGAGAGAAAGGTATTTTGGATGGTCATTGAAAAATTCTATATCTATATAGTAGTTATACAGGTATATACATTCACCATAATTCATTGACTGTACACTTAAAACCAGTGTGTTTTATTTATATTAATTATATTTCACTAAGGTTGATTTACACTAAAAGAAACAAGTTGTTTCCATTTATATTTCTGAATATCGATTCTAAAGATAGACAAATATACAATATGACATACTATTGATAGTAAATAAGAACTTACTTGCATTGTAGAAATGTGTATTTTCCTGCCTCTGTCATATATCTTTAAAGGTGTGATTCCATTCCAACATGTATTATGCTTCCAATGCCATAACTGATTTACTTTTACCACCAGGCAATATATTATATATCACTGCCAGTGTAGTGATATAAAAAGTAAGAGAAAATTTACAAAAAAATGGGGCCCACTCTCTTAATTTTATGCTTACTAATATGCAAGTAAGGCCTGTAAATAATGAAAAAGCATATGAATTGTGATTAATACATTTTCCTAAGATATTTCAGGACAAGATAGATATCTCAAAGTTTGAAAAAGACGGAAAGAAGGTAAGGGATTGTGTAAAGAAACAGTTTTCATTTCCTACAGTTTCAAAACTAATCCTTAACTTATTTAGTGGATCAATATACGATCACTTGGGAAAATGAATGTGCATGAAAGGACAAAATAGTTTTCACATTTTGCTGAAATTAATGATTTAAAAACTCAGAAAGATCATAGGACATTTTATACTCATTTTTATCCAAATGAGTAAAACTACTTTAAACATTACTTGGTTGTTTTTGTTTTATATAAATAGTTAAGTGCAAACAACACAGTCTATATATATATATAATATTTCAGTAAGGTCCTAACTCAGCAATAGTCATAAAATTGCAGCTATTTAGATAATGTTTATACATATCTATATTATATGTTCTTTCAAACATATTCCTTTCTGACACATTTAAAAAGAAAGAAGAATCTATCACTCACAAGCCAGAAAATAATATTGCAGTTCTATATCCATCTTTCAGCCCATAGCTATTACATAACATATGCTCAAGAGAATCAGTATTTATTTGACAACTAGAACAGGATATAAAAGCAAATTTAGAGTTTACAACCAACTGAGAGTGTAGTCTATTCTCTGCTGAAACCAATATCATACCAATTAATATGTTGAGTTAAAAGAAAACTATCGGGCTCCTCCAGAGCTGTTTGCTGTAATTTAGTAGAGCTCCACCCATTTAATGAGTCCCCTTTACCCTCGTTAGTGCCTGGGGGCAGACACTGATGCCTGCAATGAGTTGTTTTAGGATGAGTTGAAACAGTTATAGCATAGAAGGATATTTTAAAATATAATTAGAAAATGAAATGCATTTTATAGTTCTATTTCAAATATTGTAGGTTTTCTGCCTATTTTTTTTGATAGGGACTCTAAATTAATGATAACATTATAGCAGCAGTCTCTATTTTATCACATACTGAGAATATTATGGATTGAATCTGTTAAATTCCAGTCTCAAAATATCTAAAACATCTATAATTTAGAACAATTTTATTTTTGTCTTTGATTATAATAATCAGTAGTAAAATACCTCAGCGTATTTAATATAATAGATCTTAAAATTTCTCATTCATACATGAATCCATTCATTCATTTATTTCATTTCTTCAGTAACATATATTGACTTTCTGTACCATATACAAGGTGCTTTGCTGGAATCTGGTAAGCTTAGAAGGTTAGGATCAATATTGGTCAATTACCCACATAACTGTAAAGAAAGGCATACTGCAAAGTTTTGACTTAACATTCCTTTTGATATTTAAGTTTGCACAGCTCAAGTGGGTCTGTGAGTTCTAAATTTATTTTTTGTCATCAACTTTTGTGTGTATATACTTACATATATACATACGTATATTTACTTAACCTAACATATACATGCCTACATATTTATTAATTACCTTAATGAACTAGAGATAAGTGGTCAGTTATTTAAACAAACCAATTATACTTACTGAATCAGTCAGAATTCTCCAGAGAAACAGAACCAATAGGTTCTGTAAAAATATGTGTGTGTGTATGAGTGTACAGGTGTTTTATTAATCAAGCAAAGAGGTGCTGATGCAAAATACCAGAAATCAATTTGTTTTATTATTTCGGGTAGAAGTTTACAGTTACCTGACCATAAAGTGTACATTACTTCCCTCACCAAAGTCTCTTGCCAAGTGTTATAAGAAGATAGCTGCCCATATCTGCCAGGGTTCAGGCTTCCTGGGTTCCTCTCTTCCTGGGGTTTGCTTCTCTTTTTTCAAAACCAAGTTCCTCTGTGTGCTTATGTCCCGGAGCTCCAGTTCAAGATTCCAACATCAAAAAACTCCAACTCTGTCCTTTGCCATGTCTTTTATCTGTGAGTCCCTACCCCTTGGTGGTGTCTCAACACCCTACTGACATGGCCCAATCAAAGCCCTAATCATAATTTAATCATGCCCAGGTATAGAACAATTGACAAACATAACCCAATATTTCTTTTTGGAATTCACCAATAATATTGAACTGCTACAAGTGAATATATACATAAAGAGACTTATTTCAAAATAATGGTTTATTTCGAGGAACTGACTCACACAGTTGTAGGATTGGCAAGTCTGAAATCAAATCTGTTTGACTGGCTAACAGGCTAGAAACCCTGGAACAGGAGTTAACGCTTTAGTCTTCAGGAAGAATTTCTTTCTCAGAGAAAACTAAGTTTTGCTTTTAAGGCCTTTGGAAGGATTGGATTATGCCCAATCATATCAAGATACTTTCCTCTGCTTAAAGTCAACTGATAGTACAAATTAACCACATTTATAAAATACTTTCACAGCAGTATGTAGATTAGTGTTTGACTGAATAACTGGGTATATTATAGCATCACCTAGTTAACACATAAAACTATCACAGACCACCCCTTGATAACTTGGTACCCATACACAACTCCTTAAACAATACTTAACTTCCAAATAAAGACAATAACAAAGTAATACTTCTTTGTACCATGATACAACAAACAAAACCAAAAATGTGCAATTTCTTTGCCCAGAAGAGTATAAACAGTCCTTGGGTAATGTTTAGTCTTCTCTTAGATATCCTGTAACTCAAATACTGTGATGCAAGAATATAATACATCTTATGTTAGATGATAAAGGGATAAAAAGAGAAAGAAAACAAAGACATTTGCTTTATAAATGTGCACACATACACACATACTCATAACTAAGGAATATACATAAGATTTATAGTCCTCATTTCTGTAACTGATCATGTGGTCATAACTGTTATTTGAAACCACCTTCTTCCACTACCCAATGCATATCCCCTTTTGCCTTTTGCAAGCACCCCAGCTGGTCATGGTTCTTTGACTGGTGGGGTGACTCAAACCTACTTTCCTGAATGATCTGAGCCATCAGACCCATGACTTGAGTCACTGTATTTTTTCAATGACTTTAACCACAGGATAAGGTAGTAAGAAGAGATGGCATAAGGGGTCTCTGCTATTCCACCATACCTTCTTTACCTTCATTGTGTAATAGCAGTCCAATTTCCCCTTGGTATCAGGACCAAACATACCAGGCATTACAGTAATTCCCTTCTTTACCTGTAGATTCAGAGGCATAAGGAGCTCAAAGTGGACTGCTGGTAGAAGGATCCATCCCTTTGGAATTAAAGCCTCTAGACCAGCAAAACATAAGGTCACAGGAACAGGAAACAAAATTTTTGCTAATGGTGACTAGGTGTAATAGTGAATGGTGTCACTCTTATTTTCACCCCTAGATTCTGGTAACTGTGGATTCTGACTATAGGGGAAACAATACCATATATCAGTCTGCTGGTTTAGATTATATATGCATCCTGGAGAATATTGATCTAGTTCTTCAATGTATTTCCATCTCTCTGTCACTCTAAGTGATTGTTAAATGGCCATTCCACCATGGGCCTACTGACATACTTCAGTACTTACTGTGAAGTAAGTTCCTTGATCAAAAGAAATTCTAAATGGAATACTCGAATTAGTTTTCTAGGTCTACTATAATAAAGTACCAGAAACTTGGAGGCTTAAAACAATAGAATTATATTCTTTTCACAGTGCAGGAGGTCTGAAGTCTGTAATCAAGTTGTTGACATGGTTGGTTCCTTATGGAAGCTCTAAGGGGAATCTGTTCCATGACTCTCTCCTGGCTTTTGGTGATTATGGACAATCCCTGTAGTTTCTTGGTTCATCGCTGTATCACTCCAATCTTTGCCTCTGTCTTCACATGGCATTTTCTCTGTGTTTATCTCTGTGTTTCACATGGCCTACTTAAAAGAATAGCAGTCAAGTAATTAGATTTAGGACCCATCCTAATCCAGTGTAACCTCATTTAAATTTAAGTAGTAGAATCTGCAAAGATACTACATCCAAATAAGGTCACATCCTGAAATTCTGGGTGTACAAAAATTTAGGGGTCTGACCCTATTCAGTTTAGCACAATATCATGATAGTGGTTAAGAAATTCTGTAAGTCCATGAATAGTCATTTTGGAAGAAGAAGCATAGGGGAAGTAAATCGATAATCAGAATAGGTGCCTCTACCAGTAAGAACAGATTTCTTTCCCTTCCTTGACAGAAGTCATCCAGGGTAATCAGTCAGCTCAATGACCATTCTCAGGAATGTGCCATACTGAGGACTCGGTGATAATCTCTGTTGCTAGTTGATTAGGCACTCAGCAGTGGCTATAGTCAGAAGCCTTAGTGAGTGGAAGCCCATGTTGCTAAGCCCATGCATAACTTTCATTCCTGCCACCATGCTGCTAGGGAAGCCATGGACATACCTAGTGACCATTCCCTAGCCTTAGTCTACAACTAAATCCATTTCCACTTTGTTTAGATCTTTCAACATATTTCCATTCTGCAGTCCAGGAAAGATGTCAGGCTTAATGAAAAGACCTAAACGTTCTTTAAACCCAGAAACCAGAAACAAGCAGCGCCAGCTGCTTATCAGGGAAGGAACTATCAGTGGCAGGGTTCGCTCCTCCAGAGTTGTATAAAAACCCCGCCCTGAGACAGTATAGTTGTCTTTCACCTCCAATGCAAAGTAGGTTGTGTGGAGCTACCATGAACCAACCTTATCCTGAACAGTTTGACATTCCCAGGAGATGGGGAAGGTCATGCTATTTAAATAATAAAGTGGTTATTTGCTAAAAGTTTCTGTTGTGACTGAGCTTATTTTCCCACATTGCACTGTGTAGCAACTCGCTCCACAATGACCTCTTTGTTCATGAGCCCATTTAGTAATAATAAGAGTGTCTGGAGAGAGAGACTGACTGGTATGCACAGGATGAGTCAGACTATCCACTTGATTATGAAATTACTCCTCTATTGTGGTCACTCTTTGGTGAGCATTCACATGTACTAGAAATATTTTCATGATTTAGCTCATTCAGAGAATTCTATCCACTCTTCTTACCCAGACCTTTTTGTCTCCAGTTTTCTAACCATATTCCTTCAATGTCCCTGACCAGCCATCCAAACCATTTGCCACAGTCGACCTATCAATACATTTGTACCCTTGGCTATTTCTATTTCTAAGCACAATGTTCACCAGTTTCTCCACTCAAAATTTTACCCACTAGGTGGAGTATCTACTAAGTTTTCACTGGGCTTCAGGGATGTTCCAGAAAAGGTCTCTAGTGATGCAGATGGCCTTTTCTGGGAGGTGCCTGCATATCTTGCAGAATTATCTTTAAGCCAGGCCTATGTTTTCTGTTCTCCAGACAACTAGCCTAGGGAACTCTCCATGAAATTATAAATGCAGATTGGAGAAGAGACAGTAACAGCAGGTATGGGGGCCATGGGTATTTTGGCTATTTCCTCATGTGAGTTACTTTACTTGCACATTCATAGCTTCCTTGAGCTCAATCTTGAATATACCACTTGCATTTGATGATAAAGTGCTGTTGTGCATGCTCAAACTTAAAGTTTGATGGTCAGATATCACCTAATTCATAACAGGCAATTCAGGTCTCATGGTAACTTGGTAATCTGGTGGCCCATGGTTAAGTATTTAGTCTCTACTAAGGCCCAATAGCAAGCCCAATGCTGTTTCTTAAAAGGAGATTTATTATACAGAGGATAGCAGAGCATTACTTCCAAATTCTAATAGTCTTCCTGGTGTTTCAACTATAAAGGTCACCATAAGCCTCAAACTGCAACTCTATCTTCTGCTGAACCATTGGATCTGCTGCAGCATAAGACCCAAGTAGCAGGATAGCTTGCATAGCAACCTGATCCATTGCAGAGCCCACTCAAAACTAGCAGCTTTTTAAGTCACTTTGTAATTAGAACAAAATAGCCCACCCATATAAGCAATATGTTACTGTCCAAAATCCAAAAATGTCCAACATGCATTGTGTCTCTTTTTAGCGATAGGCTGGATCAGGTGCAACAACTTATACTTCACCTTTGAAGGGCTATCTCAACATGCACCATTGCCCTGGATCTCTAAAAATTTCATTGAGATGAATTTTTCTCAGATTTATTTCGCACCCTCTGAGATGCAAATGTTTTACCAGTAGGTCTGAAATAGTTGCTACTTCTTTCTTAGTAGAGCCAATAAGCATAACATCAACTTAATGAACCAGTTTGATGTCTTGAAGAAGAGAATGGCAATCAAGGTCCTCTGGTCTAAATTATAACATAGGACTAAAGAGTTGATATACCTTTGATGTAGTGCAATGAAAATGCATTTATTGTTTTGACAGCTGAAATTAAACTGCTTCCAGGAGTCTTTACTAACAGGTATTGAGAAAAAAAAAAAATTCGTATCAGCAGCTACCTATCAGGTAGCAAGGGATATATTAAAGTGTTCAAGCAATGAAACCAAATCTGGAACAGCAACTACAATTGAAGTCAACACCTGGTTAAGTTTGTTATAATCTGCTGCCATTCTCCAAGATTGACTTGCTTCTGCACAAGTCAAATACGTGAGTGGGATTGGGATGTGGTGGGAATTATTAACCCAGCTTCTTTCAAGGACTTTATAGTGGCACTAATCTCTGAATTCTCCCCCTCCCCCCAGGAATGCAATGATGTTTTCATTTTACTATTTTCCTACAGAGACACAGTTTGAATGGCTTCCATTTGTCCTTTCCTTCCATAACAGCCTTCACTCCACAGGTCAGGGAACCAATGTGGAATTCTACCAATTGCTGAGTATGTTGATTCCAATTATGAATTCCTTAACTGGGAAATAACCATCAGATGGGTGGGGGCTCAGTGGAATTACTGTGAGACAGACCTGAACTGAAATTCCATTGATCACTGACCTCATAAGCTCCTACTCTGACTGGTGGACCCAATGACCTTTTATATCAACAGGAATTAGTATCAGTTCAGAATCAGTCCAGTAATCACTCAAACGTCTGATTATTTCCCTTTACTCAAAGCACAGTTCCTCTGAAAAACAGTTATAGATTCCCTTAGGGATGACTGGGGAAAAGATTAACAAAAAATTTGGAAGAGATATAAGAACCTTTTCCAAGGGAACACTGTCTCTATTATTCAAGAGGACTGGGTATGTAACGTGGCTAAAATTTGCATTGCAATTCTGCCACTGGCAGAATGAGACTCTGGGTTTGGTTTTTAGATACCTCAGCCATGCTGCCAAGAGAAAAGTGTTTGTTTCAGTTCAGATATATATATATATTAAAAAAAAATTAGGTCATTTATGGGATGCTTGAATGTGAAATTTAAATCCTGTGATGCCTAAGTTCATGTGTCATCTTGGCTAGGTCATGTTGGTCATGTTGTCCAGCATGAACTGATGACATCATCGGTTAGAAAGAAGAATCTTGACTTCAGACTGAAAGCCTCTCCTGGGGAATTCATTGACACCTTCATTGTAATATTCAACTTATGGTCTGCCCTATGGAAATTAGATTTGCCAATCCCCTTGGTTGTGTGAGCTAATTCCAATTAAAAAAATCACATAATAGTTTCATATATACATGTATGTAAATATTATATATGTATGTAATGTTATGTAAATAGTATATCTGGTCAGATCTGTTTCTCTGGAGAACCCTAACTAATATAAGCCCTGACCTCACCTTTTTCTTTCTCTTTTCTCCTGTGTTCTTTAGAAGAACCAGTTAATCTCTTTATACTCATAAGTTTGGCCAAAAAATTCTAAGGTATCAAATACATGGTCACAGATAGCCATGATTTTCATAAGTATTTGGTTAGAAGTATCCATTGGTAATATTTTGTCTCTCTCTATTTTACATCATACCATGGACTATGGGTGCTCTCTCTAACACTGAAAACACTGCCATGAATGTTTTTAAATCTAATCATATTAAATCTAATCATATTAAGAATCACTTCCAGAGTGATAAATTCAGAAAATTTATCCTTAATATTCTGTTGTTCTCAGTACCAAAACATGTATCAGTCAGGGTTTTCTTGAGAAACAAACAGTATAATACACACATGTACACATGAACTCATACACACATGTCACACACAAACACCCCCATCTCCTCCCACACTTTCCCATATTAACAACATATTCATTAGTATGGTACATTTGTTAAAATTTATGAACACATATTGAAGCATTGGTACTACCTGTGGACTGTAGTTTACATTATAGTTTACACTCTGGCCTGCACAATTTTGTAGTTTGTGACAAAATATATAATGGTCTGTATCCATTATTGCAATGTTATGCAGGACAATTACAATGTCCCCAAAGTGTCCCATATTACAACTATTCTTCTACCTCCCTCCCCTCAGAACCTCTAGTGGCCACTGCCTTTATATCAATGATAAAAATTCTTCCATTGCTAGAATAGTAACAAGTCTATAATAGAATAATAATATCTATTTAGTCCATTGTTCATTCCCCAGTCTTGATTATTTTGGGATGGTGATGCCCACTTTGTTTCTAATTGACAGGGGACTTAGATCCCATGGAAAAGATGGATGGAAATATATTGCTTGCAGTTGTAGACACTCTCTGTTCCTTGGGATGGACATTGTCCATCATCATCTCCTTGTTATTTGTCCTGGGTGAGTCCAATGAACTGAAGATTAGGTGTTGCAACTCTGCTGAGATTCAGGGCTCAACTGGCACATGGACAGACCAAAGATTTATATCTCTGGTACATATATTTAACAAGTATAGTGTTAATTATAGGTTCAAACAAAAGGGGCAGAAGAACCACGTGTAGGGAAACTATAAAGAGTCTAACTCTGTCACACTGAGGAGTATAAGTTCCAAAGTGAGGCCCACTGGCAGAGTGCCAACTTCCTAAGCTTGTCTGCCCTGTTTATAGTCTCTGGCTGTCTCTGGCACCCCCTGGAGTCCAGCTCTTTGAGGAACTGTTTACTGTGGCAGTCAATGAGATCCTGTTGAGACATGAATTAGTGTAACTTCTGGAATGATCTCCTGCCACACTTAGAAATCTCTTAGCCATAAAACTCATTTAATTTACCATTTCCCCCTTTTAGTCAAGGTTTTTTTCCAGATGCATTGCTAGTTGGCACTTGGTAATAATCCCTCAGTACCAGGTTGG
Source organism: Dasypus novemcinctus (assembly GCF_030445035.2). Taxonomy (NCBI): domain Eukaryota; kingdom Metazoa; phylum Chordata; class Mammalia; order Cingulata; family Dasypodidae; genus Dasypus; species Dasypus novemcinctus. The sequence continues at coordinate 72,185,443 of NC_080675.1, forward strand.
TTCATTTCCTGAAGTCATGTCCTGTGGTGGGAGGAAGGTAGTACATTTATATGCTGCGTTTGACTTAGAGAAAGGCCACACTGAGGAAGAAGGAGATTTTCAGGAGGTAACTCTCAGGCAATATATAATACTAGGCTAAGTTTCAATTTCACATGAAAAGGTTCATAAGTGGAATCATCAATACAAAGGGCCTGGTGTAATTGTCTGTTTTCCTTCATTAGGCACTGCTCTTGAAATCGGGATTCTTGCCATCCTATTACAGAATGCAGTAGAACTCCCCAGGATGGGAATTCAATATTCTTTCAGTTATTGTGTGGGTCCCCAACCACTGAGACATGTCCCAAGAACACTTGAACATATTCATATATGCCTTAGAGGCATGTCCCACATGAACCCCTCTCCATGCATCCCCATCACTGACTCCCACACCAGTGATCCTCCCCTGCCACAGTTTGACTCTTCTGTGATCCAGAACTTTTACAAAGATGAAGCCAACAAAATAACCAAATAAAATTAATAAGAAAATTAAATAATCATAATAGTTTTAAAAATAACTAGTAAAATACAAAAAAATTAAAAATTAAAGAAAATTGTTATTAAAATTTTTTTAGACATTGTGTCTTTCATCACAGTAAAATGCATTGCCTTGTATGTGACATTTCCTTCTGTTTATTCCCCCGTGTCTTAGTTTTTTCATTTTATCTTTACAGAAGATTTAGATTATAGGAAAGACCCATAAAGAATATAAGGAATTCCCATACACCCAAGTGACCTCCTCCTTTTCCACTTTCCCCTATTAATAGCATTCTACCTGCAAATAGGGCTGTGGCAGTTTGATATTGTTTATGAATTCCAAAAATAGATATTGAATTATGTTTGTAAACTGGTCTATGCCTCTGGGCTCATTAGATTATATTGGATTCTGAGGTTTCACTTTTACTTAATTAAATAATGATTAAAGTTTTGAGTGGGCTACATCAGTAGGACATTGTATCACAGCCCCCTTGGTGGGTGGGGCCTCACAGAGAAAAGACATGGCAGAGAACAGTTTGGAGTTTTAATGCTGGAGCTTGGAAAGCAAGCACATAGAGGAGCAGAGAGAAGGCTCCATTAGGCAGGACAGAAGCCCCAGGAAGAGAGATAAGCCATTTGCCTGAAAGCCTAAGGCTGGCATTGTGGAAAAAGCAGAGCAGCTGAGGCCAGAGAGAAACAAACCCTGGGAAGAGAGGAACCCAGGAAAGTTGAACCCTTGCAGATGTTGGCAATCATTTTGCTCCAACATGTGGCAATAGACTTTGGGGAGGGAAGAAACGTACACTTTATGGCCTGGTAACTATGGGCATCTACCCCAAATATATAGCCTTTATAAAAACCAACCATTTTCAGGTAATTTGCATCAGTACCCCTTTGGCTAACTAATACTGAATTTGGTGCTGGAGAGTAGGGTCATGCTTTTGCAATTACCAAAATGCTGGAGCCATTGCTTTTGCAATTACCAAAATGCTGGAGCCATTTTATTAATGGGTAAGGGGTATTTTTTTTTTTTGAGGAATTATGAGATGTTTGGTAGAAAAGACCTACAGTGCTTCGAAGAGACTATTGATAGTAATACGGACTCAAAAGAGACTTTTTATGAGGCTTTAGAAGTAAATGAGGAAACTATAATTGGAAACTGGAAGAAAAGTGATCTGTGTTTTAAAGTCACAGGGAATTTAGGAAGATTAACTTTGATGTTTTATGGAAGGCAGAATTTGAAAATGGTGAGCTTTGACATTTAGCTGAAGAACTTTCCAACGTAAATTCAGAGAATGGGGCTTGACTTCCCCTTGCAGCTTATATCAAAATGCTAGATGGAAGAGATATGCTGAGGACAGAACTGTCGGGCACAAAGAAAACAGAAACTGACTCTGGAAATTCCATGCCTCTGGAAATCAAGCTCCCAGACTACAGTGCCCCATATAAGGGTTTAACTAAATTTTGAATTTGTAAATCAAGATGGAAGATGCAGTTATGCTGGAAAGACTTGCGGAAAGTCTTACTGTCCAATGGTTTGGACCCCTGCTTCCCGCATGCTAAACAAACAAACTTTTTGTGACAGCTGTATGAACAAAATTACTGTCAGCCTGGAATAAAAAGGACAAGGAAAGGAAAGATTGAAGAAGAAACAGCTATACGAGGAAACAATGGAAACTGAGAGCTGGAATTAAGGCATTGCCTTCAGCCAAGAGAGGAACCCCACCCATATGTACAAAGAGAGTGAGTTTGCCCAGGCAGTTGAAGTGGGTGGATGTTCCTGTCCAATGTTTGGGGAGACTTTTGGCTACCCAGGGTACAGAGAGGGTGGACCTGTACCCCATGGATTATGGAAGGCCAGGTGGTCAACTCATTGCTCTGAGAGTGTTGAGTCTGTATGCCAAAGTTTAGGGAGGATGTTGTCTTCACTTCACTTATGAGGGGCATTAAGACTCTAACCCAAAGATTGGGTAAAGTATGGTAATCACCCTATATGCTCTTGGAGGGTGAGGTCTGGACCTTGATCACCTCTCAGATGCTTCATGAGGGTGGAACCAAGAAAATGGCTGTTGGCAACCCCTGTGGAAAGAGTGGATCCCCATGTGGCCCCAGGAAGAAGAAACCATCATCTTAGGAATGACTCTCAGACTTTGGCATCTAATGAAGTATGTCCTGCAGGTTTACTGAACTATAGATAGCCCATGACTCATATTTCCCTCCCAATTTCTCCTTACAATAATGAAAATGTTTATCTTTTGTCCATTTGTGTATTTGAAACAGATAAATGGTTTTGTAAATTTCAGAGCTCTACAGCAGATGGGATCTTGCCCCAAGACAAACTGTATTTCTTTAAATTGATTATGATATGATTTTGTACTTAATATTGTTACTGAAATAAGTTTTTTTATTGTAATGTCTTTTTTTTAATTCAGAAGGTGGAGTATGGCAGTTTCATACTGTTTGTGAATTCTAAAAATAGATATTGGATTATATTTGTAAACTGGTCTGTCCCTCTGAGCATATTAGATTATATTGGATTCAGAGGTTTCACATTTACATTACTTAATAATGATTAAGGCTTTCATTGGACCACATTAGTAAGACGTTGCATCCCTGCCCCCTTGGTAGGCAGGAATTCACAGAGAAAAGACATGACAGAGAACAGAGTTTGGAGTTTTAATGCTGGAGCCTTGGAAGCAAGCACACAGAAGAGCAAAAGGCATCTCCATTAGACATGGCAGAGGCCCCAAGAAGAGAGATGAGCTGTTTGCCTGAAAATCTACAGCTGGCCTTATGGAGAAAAGCAGAACAGCTGAGCCTGGAGAGAAACAAGCCCTGGGAAGAAAGGAACACAGAAATTTGAACCCTTGCAGATGTAGGCAGCCATCTTGCTCCAACGTGTGGTAGTAGACTTTGGTGAGGGAAGTAACTTACACTTTATGGACCCATAACTATAAGCTTCTAACCCGAATAAATACCCTTTGTAAAAACCAACCAATTTCAGGTATTTTGCATCAGCACCCCTTTGGCTGACTAATACAAGTACATTTGTTACAAGCAATGTACAAATATTGAAGAATTGCTATTAACTATGGTCAATGGTTTACGTTATGGTTTACATTTTGGAAAATACACTTTAATAGATTTTGATGAAATTTAAAATGGCCTGTTTCCATTATGGCAAGATCATGAAGAACTATTCTAATGACCTAAAAATACCTTAAGTAGGCCTTTCATCTGATTGGATAAGGCCAATTCACACTATCAGAATAATGTCCTTTACTTAAAGTCAACAGATTGTATATGTCAACCACATTACATTTAAAAGATACTAACAGTTTACTGTGCTGGAGATTCAGGCATCAAAGAAGGCCTCCCAAATGATATATTTAGTCATCTTTTTTGGAGGGGAGGAGATATTAAGACATATGTAAAGTTATCCAAATGCTTAAATAATGATAAATGTTTTAGTATCCTGGGCTGCTCAAGATACTAATGTAATTGTTTGGCTTAAACAATGGAAATTTATTTGCTTAGAGTTTTGAAGCTAAAAGAAAGTCCAAATCACAACATTGTTAAGGTGATGCTCTCTCCCCTAAGACTGTAGCATTCTGGGACTGGTTGCCATGATGCCTACTCTTTAATGTCTCACATGGCAAGGCAGATGAAGGAATCTCTTTTTCTCTCCCTTTTCTTCTGGGTTCCATTGCTATTCAGCTTCTTGTTTACTGTGGCTTTCTCTCTCGTTGTCTGAATTTCATTCCACTTGTAAATGACTCCAATAATAGGATTAAAACCCATTCTTATTGAGGTGTACCATACCTTAACTGAAGTAACATCATCAAAAGGTCCTATTTACACTGTGTCATACCCACAAGAATGGATTAAAGACCATATTTTTCTGAGGCACATATGCTTCAAACCAGCATACTAAGTATTTTTTCATTGTTGTTTAAGAATAAAAGTTTTACCTGAAAGAAAGGAAAGTGACTTCTGGATGTAATGAGGTCTTAATTGTCTCCCATTGGTATAGGTCGAGTTGTCCCCTTTATTACCCACTCGGAAATCTGTCTGAAAAGACTCTAAAATGTCACTGATGACCCATGGATACTAGCAAATATTACTACAGACTGTGATGATAAATGTATTCTTTCTTGCTGAATACAACTTGGGGAGAGAAAACAACCTGGAATAGCCCAGTGCTAAGAGGTTGTGAAGATTTCTGACAGTGCCAGAATAACAAAAGTTTTGAATTGTGTTATGTAGCAAGTGGTTCACTAAAATTTATTTCAGGAGATTGTGAGCACCCCTTACGGATATTCAGAAATAAGTGGGAAATATTTGGGAAGGGAATAATTTGTGTAAAAAAGAGAATGATAATTTCTACTTAAATCTTCACCTAATTTTGCCAATAATACCTCTAAAGGATATTCATAATTTTCCTGGGAGTAGATGTATGTTTGTTTAGCAAAATAATTTGAAAATATACTTCAGGTAGGAAAAGTGAGTTCCTTAAGACATGGTTTCTAAAGGCACAGTGAGATGAGGGATAGCCAAATCCTCTACTTGATAAATTACAGGAAAGTTTGTCATGGGGAAGAGGAGACAGGAAAGGAGATAGGAAAGGAGGGGATACTATGTAAAATGGAGGCAGGCAGGTGACCTTCAGATAAATGTCAGTGAGAGATCAGGAACCTCTCAGACAAAGAGTATCTTGTTTGCTATTTGATATTATACCATTGCTCTCCATCACCCCACTTAAAAAATGTGCCTAATATACTAAAGCCTTGTGGGAAGCATCAGAAGAAAAAAAATTGTGTTCCATTGCCAGGTTGATATTAAATGTAGGGGAATCTATCTCAGTGAAGGTCTGAAGGAATAACTAAGCATCTAAAATTCCAAACTTGATTTAATACACCAGGTATTCCTTCTATTTGCATCTTATTTCAGGACAAATAGGTTCTAAAGGATACAGAGGAGAGAAAAGGTCAAGGACATAGAATATTGTTTCAAATATGAAAATATAATGAAATTACCTTCCAGTTAAGGGAAATGACCCCTGTTTTCTTCTAATTTCCAAGAATACTCTTCCACTCCCCAGAATTCACCTTGATTTTATGACAACTTGAAAGGAAATAAAAAGGGTTATAATGAAAATGTTAATGCTATAATCATTTTTTCAAATCTATTAAATGATATAATGCCTTCCTCATTTTTCCTTCGAATTCTGGAAGGTGAATCTCTGAGCCTTTGAGATGTCCTCCTATTCATTATGTTTCATTATGTTTCATTTCCCTTATGGTGTTTAACATTTCATGTAACTGTAGTCCCTGTGGTTATATTGACTTTGTTGTGCTGTTGCTATAGCAATTAAAGCAGCGCAGTTGCAGAGCAATACAGACAGGATGATCAGAATAGACATATTATATGACATAATTCAGACATCTAGAAATATGGATGATTATTTTAAAACATGTGAGTTTGACTATTTTTTTACTTTTTAGTGGGCATTGAGTTAGCCTAGTTATCCCAAGATAAAATCAAATTGTATAGCTGGGACTAAGTGAAGCTGAAAAAATGGTAGTAGAAAGAAACACATACACAAATGCAGAAGAAAGAAGTGAATTTACCGAGGACTTAAATACTAAAAAAGTATGCGGGTGGAAAGTTCCGGCAGCACTCCTACAGAAATATTTTGACAAACTAACACCATATGGAAGCTTTTATATCACTGAAAGCAATGTGTCTCTTTTCTCTCTAGTCCTCTCTCATTTCCTTCTTCCCTGCCTCCCACCTCTCACATATATACCCCACTCATTCTTATTAGATTGATTCTGCTATTTTTATTGATACTGTTTTCCCTTTCTAACATAATGATTATTTAAATGTGGTATTATAAGGACTTCAAAATCCTGATCTCATGTGTTTCTTGCTTGCGTCACACAAAATTTTCTACTGGGTTTTCCTTCGTTATAACAAATAGTCACTAAAGCCCATATATAGATGGCTTCAGAATTCACATTGTTATATGGAGCACATAAAAATGGCCTTTTGTACATAATCATGAAAAATAGTAAATAGTATTATTACAAATTAGTGAGGTACACTCACCAATTAGTCTATACACAGTTTATGGAAAATGACATGTAATAAACAGATCCTTTCACCATCTTTTTTCTTCCTAATGTTTCTCTTCATCTCACTTAAAATAGAGTATTAGTTAGTAATGGGATTGCTGTAGAGGTTTGAGAAAAATTGAGTGCTAAATTTCAGAGTAATATTTCTCATCTCATCTACTTGGCTAAACATAAAAATTGAAACTTTTCAGGAGGTTTTGATAGGTGATCAAGCCATCATATTACTACATATACTCCTTTTAAACTCACAGTTGACTTCACAGCTTCCAGTAGAAACCAATGAGAACATGATCTTCAAGTCAGAGTCAGGGTGGGAGAGCTGGGAGAGGTTGCTTTCTTTCATGATTAGCTATGCTCAGTGCTTACCATACCAAAAGATGGTTTGGCTAATGCATCAACTTGACCAGATAATGGTGCTTAGTTGATTGGTCAAGCAAGCTCTGGGCATTTCATGAACTTTAATCATTGAGTTGACCACATCTACCTGATTACATCAAAAGTCAACTGAGGAGATTGCCATCATCAATGAGTTTCATCCAATCAGTGGAAGTCCTTAAAAGGTGACGTGACTTCCAAATTCAGAGAAATAATTTCCATCTCTACTTCATACAGATGTCATCTTTTGGGGAACTTATTGAGGACCTTCATCGGAGTCCTTGGCTTGTAGCCTGTCCTATAGAATTTGGAATTGTGTATTCCCATGGTCATGTGCAAAAAATTATATAAAATTTCACACTATTTACAGATAATTCCCTTCAGTTCTACTTCCCAAGAGAACCCTGACTAAAAGAGACGATGTACCAGTAGGAGGGTAGGATACCTTTAATTTTCACAGTTTTCTTTTGGAATAATGAGAAAATCTGTCACCTAATGTACAGATTCAGGTCTTAGAGCAAAGAGGCATTTCAAAATATTAGTCTAGCCTTCTCTACCTTTGTTAAAATCAGGGAGGATTTAAAAATGTTGAAAGGCTGATTATACACATCTTATATCATTAGGCACATATTATAATATATTCAAAATATAATTTTGTAAACCATCTACCTATTAGAACAAACATGCTTTATTGTAAAGTACATAATAGTATTACTAATACTTATTCAATTTTTCTATGTGCTTTAGACAATGCTATAATTGCTTCATGTGCATTAACTTATTTTTTACAACAATTCTAAAACATTGTCATTTAAATTGTATTCATCCCATAGGTAATAAAACTATCATCATTAAGTCAACATTCAACCTATGTAACCTGAGTTCAACATCCATGCTCAAAATCAATTTCCAGTATGTCCTACGATCACTTTTATTGTATGTTTATATAAATTACAGTTTTCTAATTTTTACAGAGTTGTATATTGGTTAAATTGGTCACTAGGTCGTATTTCCTACTTAACCTTTCCCAGAATTTAAGCAAAATACTCATAAAAATAGGTTTGCTAGGATATTGTAGAGACAAGTAGGAGGAGAGGGACAGAATAAAAGTACCCACATCTCAAAGAAAGTTACCATAGATTAAGATTTATAAGATAGATTCCAAGACCAGGGCCAAATGTGCATATCACCAGACTTCAACTTCAGATCTAAGAATTGCATTCTAATAATATCTGTGTTGGTATCACCCTTTAGTCATCAATAGCAGAACTGGCGCTAATGCTGCACATTCATAGAAAAACATATGAGAAATAAAAGAAGAGAAGTCTATAAAAATTCCCATCATAACAAGAGAGCAGTGGACTCTAAATAGGGATCAATACACTATCTGGTCCCGAGATTAGATTCCAGCAATGCCCATTTGTTTCTTTCTTGTCTCTGCTTTAGCGCTGTCACTTCAGAGTTGAGTACTTGCAGTAGAGAATGTATGGATGGCAAAGCCTAAAGTATTTAATGTCTAGCCCTTACTGAAAAAGTTTGCTGGTTTTTGGTCTAAACACTTAACAAAATACCTTTATTTAGAACCAGATATTTCCTAGAAATAAAAGATATATTTAGAAAGTACCAAAGTCACACTCTGGAAGATGTTCCATCCTTTTAAAAAGACCATAATATTGAGGAAATTGGTCAACATGACAGGAAAGCAAACCAAGATATGAAGACATTGTTAAAAACTAAAAGCAACATGCAGACACTTTGAAGCAGTAAAGAATATCCTTAAACATACTGAGAACAGAATGAGTTATTAACCTGAAAAATATTTTCATAATTTAGAAAGAGAAAAAATAAAAGAATATTATGAATGGAGAGGAAAGATAATGGCTATCTACATATTAATAGTGGAGTTGTGTTAAGAGAAGGGGTTTAGATAGTTAAATGGAAGCTATTCATGGAGGCATGACCAAATCCTAAAGCAAAAGTCATTTGGATAAAGTTTCTGTGTGTGTGTGTGTGTGTGTGTGTGTGTGTGTGTGAGAGAGAGAGAGAGAGAGAGAGAGAGAGAGAGAGAGAGAGAGAGAGAGAGAGAGAGAGAGAGAGAGAGAATGCAGTAAGAGCTAGGGAAAAGAAACCAAAGATATGCAAAATACAAAAGCAAATTCCAGAAGTGGGAGCATGTATGCAGAATTCTTTTTGAAATTCTAAAATCCCTGCTCTCATGCTTTGTCTCCCATATAATGTAATGCTATGAAAGAGGTATACATACACACACATACACACATATTTTTAAAAATGCCTATGCTGTGAAAATATATGTCATAAGCATATAACTGTAAGCATATGTTATTAAGCATAAGAGAGTAGGGACAATGGCTATGGAGGATAAATTTGGGAAAGGCTCTATACTTGCAAGTTTTGGGGAATATATTAAGGTGGTATGTGTCCACTAAGAACTGAATCTTATGCTTTATTCTCTATGTTCTAAGTAAAAGACATAACTCATCGAAACTCCTTTCTATATCTAAATTTTAAATAAATTTTATTATCTTTTTGCTTGTTTTTAAATTTAAATAACTTTTAGCACAAAGAGTGATAAATTCATAATATAAGAAATAAACATAAGACTTTGGCTTAAACTTGTTTCAGTATAATTTCATTAGAAACCTAAGTAAAAATTTTAACCAGAAATTTTTACTTAGGTTTGTAAAAAAAAAAAAATCCAGCACAAACATAATAAAGGTGAAGCCATATCAAATATAATGGAGATATTAGTCCAAGAATAATCAGATCAATGTAAGATCAGAGTCAATGATTAGACACTATTAGGATCTAATATTTGGTAAAGGAAGCATCAAAAATGGAGACAAGTAAACTTTATTTTTTGGTGCAGAATAATTGTCTTTGAAAACATTCAAGTAACCCAATATAATAAAAATCTGAATTGAATAAATACTTTTAATTTAAACCATATAATAAAACCAAACAAAATTTAATGAAGTAGAATTTCTAGGATTAGAAGTGATAGAAGAAACTATTTAGAAAAATACATTTGATTATACAAATTTTTAAAATGGTTACCATAAAATGGAACTTAAACAGAATCAACAGTCAAGCAACAGTGGAAGGAAATTTACAAAACACACAAAGAATGGAATAGCATTATATATAAAGAGTCCATACCTATTAATATGAAAAACTATTATTATAACAGATAAATAAAGGATACAAACAGTTGATTCATAGAAGCCTGGACCACAGAAGCCTGGCAGTATCCAACTGTCAACTTGTCCACTACACTTGGATCCGTCATTATTTCAAAAGTAAAATAGCCCAAACTGAGCTTTTAATCTCTCTCAAAATCTGCTTGCTTCTCCTGTAGTCTTTTCCCTCTAATTAAAGATCAATTCCATTCTTTCCAAAGCCCAAAGCAAACACTTTGGAATTATTCATAACTTCTCTCTTCATATCCTATTCCAGTTCATTACCAATTGGGGAGATTTTATAGCAAAATATACTTAGAAAAATGGAAACATATCAGCTGCTATCAACCTTTGTCATCTTTCTCCTGGATTATAGCAACAGCCTCCTAACCAGTTACCCAGCTTCCATCATTGTTCCCCTTTAGTCTGTTTTCCACACAGCAGCCAAAGTTATCTTGTTAACAGATAAAAACTTCTACTGCCTCACCATTTCATTGGAGAAAATGCCAAGGTCTTTATAATGCCCATAAGTTCCTACATGACCTATATGCAACTTCTCTGATTTCATTAGTACTCTTCCCCTTGCTCACTCTACTCCAATTGCACTGGCAATTTCGTTTGTCCTCAAATACATGGGCAAGTTATTGTTAAAGCCTTTAGACTTTTGCCTGTATCTCATCAACCAGCTTTCTGCATAAGTGTAGATTAATCCCTCAATTTTCTCCTGTCCTTATTTATATGCCATCTTCAGAGTGAGGCTTACACTGGCCACCCTATTTAAATTGTAATCCCATACTTCACATCTTCCCCAGTTTATTTTTTTTCCATAGAAATTTCATCATTTACCTTCGATACATTTTGTTTATTGTTCTTGTTTATTTTCTGACTCTATTGTAAGCTCAACTATGGTAAGGATGCTTCTCTTTTGTCCATAGCTGTATTCCCAACATAAAGAGCTTAAAATAGACTCTTAATAAACATTTGTTGAATGAATTAAGATGGAAAGGCAAATATTTAAAGAGACTGAGAGGTAAGTGGATGTGGCCCAAGCAGTTGGGTGCCTGCCTACTACATGGGAGGTCTCAGGTTTTGTTCCTAGTACCTCCTAAAGAAATCAAGAAAGACAGTGAGCTGGTGCAGGGAACTGATGCAATGAGATGATGCAAAAAGGAGACACAAGGAGGAAACACAAGGAAAGTCACAAAGGCAGGGAGTGGAGGTGGCTCAGGAGATTGTCCTGGATTCAGTTCCTGTTGCCTCCTAAATAAAAAAGAAATGAGCAGACACAGATAGCACACAACGAACAGGCACAGAGAGCAGACAGTGAGCACAAAGCATTGAACAGGGAGGAGAAATAAATGAATTCAAAAATCTTAAAAAATAAAAGATGCTGAGAAAATATTCAAAGTTTTTAGTAACTGAAATGTAAATAAAATTTAATTTTGAATAACAATTCTATTTTAAAAATTAAAATAATGCTAATGAGGAAACAATGAAGCGATACCTTCATAAATTAGAAATGGAGTATACATTTAGAATTGTGAATCCTCTGAAATTAATAAAGTTCTGGAGGCTAGAAAACAAGATACATATACAGAGGGAGAGAAAAGAAAAGACTTAATATCTGCAGTAGATTGACAAACTAGAAAACAGACTAATTTAGCAACGTTGAGTTGAAAGGGCAGGGATGGATTCAGAAAATTACAGTACATTTATTGTATGTTGGACAGTTCAACCTCTTACACCCATGAAGAAAATCTGAAGTAAAATTTTCATGATTAGTAAATGTTTTTGGGATTTGAGTTTGTGCTACTTTCAAATGCTGCACTATGCTGATCCATGCCTAAAGATAGGAGAAGAAGAATCAGTTTTCTTTAGCTAGCATTCATCTAAAATATTTGTGAAAATACCTGGCCCATAATAAATGATCCATAAGTAGAATCAGCAGCAGTTCTCAAACCAGCAACATAGCAAACAATAATGATAATGACAATGTGGAAGCGACATATAATCATCTCTAGGGTGAAGTACAACATATCATTTCAGTGAATTTTAAGCAAGCGATCAAAATGTTTGCTTGTGAAACATAAAGAATTGAAATTTAGATGTCTTTGTAGTGAAAAGCAGTATAAACAATCATGTATTTTTATGTACCTAAAAAGTCCCTATGTGTATCTGTGTACATGTGTGTGCATGTGCATGTGAGAACGTACTAGCTATTAATAGCTTTCAGTATTCATTCTTTCCTTCTTTAGTAACTGTGGTGGTTTGAATTGTGTACCTCAGTTCGGATATGTTCTTGATCTTGGTCCCATATTCTGATGAGTATGGACCCATTGTAAACAGGACTCTTGATGATGTTACCTCAGTGGCCCAAAAGAATCAGGTTGGGCTTTAATCCAGATTACTGAAGTCCTTTTTAAGCAGAATGAAATTTAGACATAAAGAAAGACACAGGAAACAAGCCAGAAGTCAACAGAACTCAGAGGAGAAAGAAGACACCACCATGTGCATTGCCATGTGATAGAAAAGCCCAGGATACAGTCTTTGGGCAGAAAGCATCATCACCTTGCTGACACTTCAATCTTGGATTTCTCCCAGTCTCAAAACCGAAAGTCAACAAATTTTATGACTGTTCAAGCCATTCCACTCTATGGCACATATTTTAGCAGATGGGAAATAAAAACAGTAACTGAATCCCGATTTTTACCAGGCATATTGTTTCCCAGAATAAAAACTTTATTTTATAGGCTTTTTTTTGCAGGTAGGTGTCATTATATGTCATTTACTTCCCATGAGATATAATTTAAAATGTTGAGAAGAAATTCAGAGAAAGCAGCTTAAAGGAAGAGGACGGAAATGAGATGTGCTTTATTTTCCCTTTTACCTGTCTGCCTTCCTCTACACTATAATTTGGACATAGTTCCTGGACACTCAGTCATCAATGTGGACATTGAGGTGACCTTGGAAATGGGAATCATGAGCTAGGATGAATGAGGAGGCATTCTTGATTAACATAGATTTGCTTTACCAGCCCTAGATTACTTTTCATTGTGTTTAACCTATCGTTTTTATAGTCTCTGTTATAGTCAAATTAATTACGACTTGTAATTTGATTTTCAAAAAGTAAAATACCGATATGAATACGCTAAAAATTACTAGAAAGAATGCATTCAAGTCTGTGTATTTACAGATATTTTAAATATTTTTCCCAATACATGTGTGTTTTTATTGTGTATGTTACGCTACCTAAACAGTGCACATCACAGAACAAACGTCATAGAAATAGTAAAAGGAGGAAAAAGAGGTTCCCCATTTCCTTCCGCACCCTGCGTGGCCCATGCAGACACCCGTGCTCAGAAGGAGCCTCCTGCTCACAGGACCTGGAGCGCAGCTGTCCCCCCACCGCCAGGACCCCAGAGGCTCCCCAAGCAGGTGGAAGGTGAACAGGCGCTGAGGAGGAGGGCAGGGGACGGCGGGAACAGGGTGTGGAAGGGCGGGGCGAGGGGGTCGAGGTCGGGGGTCGGAGGACATAACAGGGGTGGGAGACGGGGTCAGCGCCCGTGGTGGGCGGGCGCGGCCGTGCCTGCGCTGACTCAGCGCTCACGGGAGGACTAGATATTTTAAATATTTTTAAACTTTATGTTTAGTGAGCACACGTTTTCTATCAAGTAAAAAAAGTTACAATTTGGATTCCTTTAATAATAATTCACATGTTTTGGCAATGCGTCTTATAACCATAAAAAGTGTCTATTAATTGGGATGTTTTTGACAGAAATTGCTTTTGGCTATCATAAAACTCACAAAATTGCTCAAAACAAATATCTTACGATAATCAAAATGAGTCAACACATTTAGTATACATCTATCACATATCAGCTGGCAGGTGCTATTCTGGCAATCCCTGAGGCATTTTTTTAAAGTAAATTGGATAGTTAGTAAAGTTCATTTCAAGCTAAACAAGGAAATATAATAATAATTAGGCATGGATCAATTGCATATATTTTTTCTAACTTATTATGAATATTTGATAAAAAATATCTTCCTGACTTGATTTTGGATTAAATGTGGAGGGTCAGTGCAAGCGCTTGCTTACTTCTTAAGTTTTGCTTGGGGAACTAAGTAGATGGGTAAAATTACTCAGAGCATATAGAAAGAAAATGAGGTTTGTATGTCATAAGAGATGAAGAGAGTTTGGTTTGGAATAATCTATTTTCTGAAGTTATCTATGTTGCTTAAATCAGGGCTGGGGAGAGAGCTTGCAACAAACAGACATTGGTATTAAAATGTAGAACACACAATCCCTGAAGTCTATGATGGGTATTGTTGGTTTGCTGACAAAAGGCCTGTGTTATTTTAAATTCCTTGACAGCATCCTGGTGTCTAAATTTAGGAGAATTTTATTGATTGTTATGTATTTATTATATTACAGAATCTCAGAGATTATTTTACAGGTTTCACCTCTCAGGTCTTGACACATGTACTTTTAAGTGAGATGAATCTGGAATCTACTATCTACCTTTAGGGTTTTGAAAATAGAGCCAGATACCAAACAGATTTTGAGTAATCTACACACCCCTCATTTCTTCCAGTTTCTAAGTACCACTTTTATAGCTCAGAAGGATGACGCCCAAATATTTGTCAGATATGTTTAAGCTTTTCCAAACTTTAATAACTATGTTTAAATAACCTAAATATCTATTGCTAACCTAGTGTGCCAGTGAATTATAGTATACTTCATGTTGGATTATAATATATTTTATGTTGGAAAATAATATTGTGAAAAATCTTATGATATTTAAAAATAACATGAAATTGTGGATGAAAATGTGTGGTAAGCATAAATTATAAGGTGATATCCAAGATTCCCACTCCCTGATGTCTAGCACATTATAATCCTCTCCTCTTGAATGCAGACAAAACCTGCAACTTGATTCTTACCAATAGAATAGAATAAAGGTAAAGTGATTAAGTTCTGTAATCAGTCAATTTTGATTTAGTAAAAAAGGAGACTACCCTGGGTATATGATCAAACTAGGTGTGTCTTGAAAAGAGGTTCCAGACCTTATCTGAAGCTAGAGACTCAAGGCAGCAAATACATACTCTCTCTCTTGCTGTCTGTGGCAGTTTGAGATTATTTATGAATCCCAAAAAGAGAGAGATAATGTTTGTAAAACAGCTGAGACAGCCCGGGAAGAAATGAACCCTATGCCAGAGACTGATGTAGGAAGCCGTGAGAGATAAGCCCTATGTCATCCTACAGCCGAGATCAGGAAGGAGCTGGGCCCATGGAGACTGAAGAGGAAGAGGAAGCCCAGGAAGGAGAGACCCGGCAGAAATCAGTAACCTATTTGCTTAAACAAGTGGCAACTGACTTTGACAACCCAAAAGATGCACTCTCTTTGAAGATGCAAGCTACCATGATTCTACAGCAGCAAGGAAATGAATTTTTCCAACAACCTGAAGGAGCTCAGAAGTGGGTCCTTTCTTGGTCAAGCTGCTAGATGAGAACACACTTGGATGACTCCTTCATCGTAGCCTTGTGAATAGCCTGAAGACCTAACTGCTCCAAACTCATAACCCATGGAAACTGTGGAATATTAAATGTGTGTTAAGATAATAAATTTTTGGAAATGTCAAAGTGATAGGGAACTAATAGGCAATGTTTAGATTAAAACATGAGGTATAATATTAGATGTGCACTATGATCACATTTAGGTAAAAAAAAAATTAAAAATTAAAAAAAACCCTGAAATACAATACCTGTATTAGTAAGAGGTGCTGATGCAAAGTACCAGAAATCTGTTGGCTTTTATAAAGGTTATTTATTTGAGGTAAAAACTTAAAAGTTATAAGGCCCTAAAGGGTCCAACCCAAGGTTGATTTCTCACTAAAGTCATTTGCCACGTGTTGAAGCAAGATAGTGGGCAATCTCTCTTGGTCTTTCTTTCCTTCTTCCTCTTAAGGCTACTAGGGCCCAGCTTCTCCCATCTCAGTTTATGGATGACATAGGGCTTATCTCTCAGGGCTTCTCAGCGACTCTGTTCTCTTCAGGTCAGCTATGAACTATAAGGCAAATAGCTCATCTCTACCCAGGGCTACAGCATCAAAACTAAGTTTTCTCTTCTTCTGTATCATCTTCTGTGTGTCTTCTTGAGTGAGTGTTCATTTATATAGCCCATCAAGGGAGTGGGGACTCAACACTGAGTTATGCCATACTGACGTGGTCAAATTAAAACCCTAATGTTGATTTAATCAAGTAAATGTAAAACCTTGAATTAATACAGTCAAAGGGTATCACACCCAGAGTTTATAAACATAATCCTTCTTTTGGAATTCATAAATAATATCAAACTGCATAATGCCTGATAGAATCTTTATTCCAATAATGTCAAGATGGTTAATTTTGACCCTCTCAGTGAGGATAATCAATAAAGTTGAATGAAATACTATTGAAAAACTTTTTTAAAGCTCCACAATATTAATGAGGTGATTTTAGGAAAATAAGATCCCACAGAGTTTAAACCCACCTCTGAAAGCCAATTTTGCCTTGGAGTTACTCTGATCCTGAAAATAGAGTTTTCCTAACACACCTGTGGATTTATACTGTGCTCAGAGACATGCAGAAAAATGTTTCCAGCAGCATTTATTATAACATACCTAAAATGTAAACAACTCAATTGCCCATCCATAGTAGAATGGGTATATAAGTTGGAGTATATTTAAACATGGGAATACTATAAAGTAATGAAAATGAATTACAACTGTTACCAGCAACATGTTGTTTATAAGAATAAAGCTGAAAAAGATGCAAGACACAAAAGGTTAAAAACTATGGATTCCATTCATATATAAATTTCAAAAACCAAAAATGAATTCAAAGGTGATATAAACAAAAAGAACAAGCACATATCTATCATAAAAGACTAGGCTATGTTTATTTTTGAGGGGATTGGAGGGATGTGGTCTTCATGAGACATAGAGGTCATCTTGGGGGTTATTGGTAATGTTCAAACAATAGAGAATATTGATAGAGGGATTAAATTTATGAAAAGGAACCAAATAGAGTTGATGGCCATAACAACAGAAACTGAAAAAAAAAAATCCCTATATTTCATCAACAGCAGATTGAAGCTGGCAGAAGAAAGAAATCATTAGATCTTAGGAACAGATAGAAGAAAGACTGAAGAAAAGTGAATTGAGTGTGACGAAACTTTGGGGCACAAGCATACTAATATAAACATTGTGGAAATCCCAGGAAGAAAAGAAAAAAGAAAGGGTAAGAGAGACTATTCAAACAAATAATGGCTGAAAACTTCCCAAATTTTATGAAACACTTGAATATATACATCCAAGACACTCAGCTAACTCCAACCAGGAAAAACCCAAATAGATCCACACTGTAGTATATTATAATAAAATTTTCCAATGTCAAAGATATGGAGAAAATTCTGGAATCTACAAGAGGGAAGCAACATGTCACATACAAGAGATTCTAAATAAGATTAAGTAACCGTTATTCATAACAATCCCTTGGAGACAAGAAGGCTGTGGGATTACATATTTAAATTGCTGAAAACAAAACAATGCCAAGCCAGAAGTTCTATAGCCAACAAAACTGTCTTCTAAAAACATAATGGAGAGAATACAGCATTCCCAGGTAAACAACCTCTGAGGGTATTTGTCACCACCAGATCATTTCTATAGGAAATGTTAAAGAGAGTTCTGCAAGTTGAAAGGAAAGGATAATATACAGTAGATCAAAAACACTTGAAGAAATGAAGATGTCTGGTGAGGGCATTTTTAGTTTATAACACCACTTTATACTTCCTACATCATCTAAAAGGCAAATGCATAAAATGCAATTATAGGGCGGCGGACTTGGCCCAGTGGTTAGGGTGTCTGTCTACCACATGGGAGGACCGCGGTTCAAACGCCAGGCCTCCTTGACCCGTGTGGAGCTGGCCCATGCGCAGCGTTGATGCGCGCAAGGAGTGCCCTGCCACGCAGGGGTGTCTCCCACATAGGGGAGCCCCACGCGCAAGGAGTGCACCCCGTAAGGAGAGCCGCCCAGCGCGAAAGAAAGTGCAGCCTGCCCAGGAATGGTGCCGCACACATGGAGGGCTGACACAACAAGATGATGCAACAAAAAGAAACACAGTTTCCCATGCTGCTGACAACAACAGAAGCGGACAAAGAAGACACAGCAAATAGACACAGAACAGACAACCGGGGTGGGGAAGAAGGGGAGAGAAATAAATAAATAAATCTTTAAAAAATAAAAAAATAAAAAATAAAATGCAATGATAAATCAGTGGATCTGGACTTATAACATGTAAAGATGTAATTTGTGACAAGAATTATGTAAAGGTAGAGGGATAGAGGACATCAGAGCATACTCTGTGTATTCTATGGAAGTTAAATTGGTATCAAAGCAAATGAGATTGTTCTAGATTTAGGATGTTAAATTTAACACCCTATTAACTACAAAGAAATAGAGAAAATGCAAACTCATTGTAGCAGTTTTGTATTATTTATGGATTCCAAAACGAGATATTGGATTAAGTTTATAAACTGATCTGTTCCTCTGGGCATATTAAACCATATTAGATTCAGAGATTTTACTTTTACATGATTCAATTATGATTAGGGCATTGATTTGGCCACATCAGTAGCCTTGGTGGCCAGGGACTCACAAAGAAAATGACACAGCAGAAGAGAGAGTTTGAGTTTTGATGCTGGAACCCTGGAGTAAACACACAGGAGAAGAACATGGAGGAATAGAGGTGGTTCTACAGACACAGCAGTGGTCCCTGGAAGAGAGAGAGCTTGATAGTCTACAACAACCTTGTGGAGAGAACAGGGCAGCTAAGCCCAGAAAGAATCAAGACGAAGGGAGAGAGACAAAGCCTTATGCCAGCCTATAGCTGAGATGGGAAGGAGCTGAGACCACAGAGCTTTAGGGGGAAGAGGAAGGCTTAACCCTCCAGAGACCAGCAGCCATCTTGCTCCAACATGTGGCAAGAGACTTCACTGAGGAAAATAACACAATTTACAGTCTTATAACTGCAAGCTTCTACTCCCCCAAAATACCCTTTTAAAAAGCCAACAGGGGGAAGCGGCTGTAGCTCAATCAGATGAGCCCCCGCTACCATGTGGGAGGCCCTCGGTTCACATCCCAAAGCCTCCTTGTGAAAGCAGGCTCTCCCACATGCTGTAGAGCGCCACTACGCCTGCAGACACTGCGGAGCACTGACTCAGCAAGGCAAGGCCACAACAAAAAGGAGGGAGACAAACGAGAACACAGAAGAGTCCACAGCAAATAGACCCAGAGAGCAGACAGCAGACAAACCGTAAAGGGGGGAGGGGAAATAAATAAATACAGACACAGAAAGAATATACAGCAAATGGACACAGACAGCAGACAGCACACAAAAGCCGCAAAGAGGGGAAGGATAATTTTTAAAAAATAATAAAATAAAAAATAAAAAGACATGAGTTTTTTTTTCTTTTCTTTTTTAAAGCCAACAGATTTCTGGTACTTGCACCAGCACCCCTTCGGATGACTAATACATTAATAGAGACAGAAATTGGACTATGTTCTTGCCAGGCATGGAGAGAGCAGAGGAATGGGGAGTTAGTGCATAATGGGTATGTGATTTCTGTTGAGGAGATGGGAAAACTTGAATAATGGAAGGTGGTGAGGGTGCCACAATATTGTGAATGTATAATTAGTCCCATTGAATGGTATCCTTGGTTGTGGTTGAGATGGAAGTTTATGTTACATATATGCTCCCACAACTAAAAATGAAAGAAAGTGCAACTAAAGAGACAATGGTAAATGCAATATATGATCCTGGAAGGGATATAGCAAGGGAGGAAGAAAAGCTCAAAAGGATATTATTGGTACATAAGAAGAAATTGGAATACAGACTATAAACTTTATATCAATATTAAATTTCTTGACTTTGGTAACTGAACATAAGTTGGTTACATAAGTGAATATCCTTGTTCTTAGGATACATACATGGCAGTGTTATGTGTTCAAGGGGCATGATGTATGCAATCAACACTGAAGTGTTCAGAAAACAGAACAGATTGATGGAGAGAGACAGAAAGAGAGAGAATGATATCCCAAATGTGACAAAATGGTAAAATTGATGGATTTTGGTATTTTGGGGAATAAGGATATGTTGGAATTTTCTGCACAGTGTTTGTATTATTTTGTATCTGTCCTGAAAGTTTGATAGATATTTAAAAAGTATTTAAAATTACTTTTAAAAGGAATGGAATTGAAATTATTCTTCATGACATTGCCTTGATGAATACATGTGGCTACTATACATTTTGTCAAAACCTATAAAATTGTGCAGTGCAAAATGTAAACCATAGTGTAAACTATAGACCTAGGTTAGTAGCAATACTTCAATATGTGTTCATCAATTGTAACAAACGTACCACACTAATGAAAGATGTTGTTAATGGGGAAAAGTGGGGAAGAGAGAGGGGTAAGGTACATGGGAATCCCCTTTATTTTTAATGTAACATTTATGTAATCTAAAGCTTCCTTACAGATAAAATAATGGACTGGGACTTCCACATCCATGTAAATTGCGGTAGGTTCCAGCAAGCCAACATTTCCAGTGTAGCAACTAGGAAAAGCTTAATAAATTGCCAAAATCCTATTTTTAGAGCTCTTAGAGAATTTATTTCAGATTGTGACTGCAATCTAAAAATAAAATATTTAAGATTATAAGGATGAGAACATTTTCAAAGTTAAGTGTTGACTTCCCATCATCCCCTTCACCAAGGAAGTATTGTCACTCATCTGCAAAGTAATCTAGAGATTAGTAATGATGGAATTTAGCCTTCACTTGGATTTTCAGTAATATATTAGAAACTTGAGAATCTCCAAAATCAAAGTCAGTTTTCTGCAAGGAACATTTATTCAGTTCTTCAGCTGCATAGAAGACTAGAAGTTAGGTCATATGCTTCTAAATAGCAGTCTTCTGATGTTTAAGAAACATAGACCTGCCACAGGAAGATGCTGACCTCAGCACACGGACAGTTTCTGCCTCGAAACGATTGCCAGATATTGAAGCTGGAGGGCTGAGGAATGGGGAGAAGGGCAGAACTCAATTTCCCAGACTTTTAGAGTTGAGACATAAATAACAAAAGTTCAGCACCATCATACATGTGAAAAAGATGAGCCAGAGCTGGGATAAACTTTATTAAAACTCATGCCCTTATACTATTTCACTAAAAGAAGAAAGGAATAACACTTTCTATTAGAAGGTAAAATCATTTGGATCGTGTATATTTCTATTATACACAATAGCCACTATATAACAACAACAAGAAAAACACCATGAGGAGTCAGTAAATCATAGGAGGTAATCAAAGGAAAAAAATAATCAAACAGACAATTAATGCAAATGCAAAGATTATTCAGAATGAAATAAACAGAAAAGAGAGGTAAATCTCAAGTAAAAGCAGATAGGAGAGTAAGAGACTTGTAGGACAAGCTCAAATTTTCTAACACTTTCTTGAATACCTAGAGAAAAAGGAGAAAGAGAATGAGAAGAAAGCAACATTTGAAGAGATGATGGCTAGGAAATTATCAAAATGGCAAGTAATATATAGGAAAATATCAAATACAGAATTAAAAAAACAGTAAATGGAAGTAAAGAAAATAAGACAAAGAAAACTGCTGAAAAAACAAGGACAAAATAAAAACCAGAGGAAAAAGTGATATGTTACTTTATAAATTATGGTAAGAGCTATAGCTAAGTTTATAATAGAAATAATGCAATTCAGAAGATACTGGGAAAAAAAAAAGAAGATACTGGAAAGATCCCTTAATGTTGCTGAAAGAAATAAATTACAACATATAATTCTATATCCACCAAAAAATAACCTTCATAAATTTACATGCAATAATGATGTTTTCAGAGAAACAAAATGGAGGGGATTTGTTGTCATTAGATTACAATTAAAATATATACTAAGGGAAGTTTTTGTAGACAAAAGGAAAATGATAGCCTATGATGGAACAATTCCACTTCAAAATATATAGTCAAACACAAAGGAACATATCTGTTAACAAAAATAGAAAACAAAAACCACAAATCACAACAGAAGAAAACACATTATACCAATGGGTGAAAAGATTTGTGACATTCATCAAATAAAGCATTATATATTTATGAGAAAAAACTATTACTCTGAATTATTTTAGCATCCCATTTTGTGCTGCTATAAAATATGCTTGAAATTCTTCTTAAGTCAGTGTTATGATTTGTAACTATGTACCACAGAAAAGCAGGTTCCTAAACTTAATTCGTTTTGGTGATTATGAAACCATTCTAAGAAGGGCCTTTTGAAGAGGTTACTTCAGTTAAAGTATGGACTAATTCAATCAGGGTGGGTCTTAATACTATTATAAGAGTCTTATAAGCAGAGTGAAATTCAGATAGAGAGAAAGCCATGGGAAGCAAGTGCTGAAGGTAAACAGCAGCCAGAAGAGACGGATCCAGAAGAGAGGAATCAAGGATCAAAGACTACTAGCAGCCAGCCCCAGAACACCAGCCTTTGGGGAAAAAGCATTACCTTGATGACACCTTGATTTGGACCCTTTCTTAGCCTCAAAACCATAAGCTAATAAAATTCCCGTTGGTTAAGCCAACCCATTGCATGATATTGCTTGAGCAGCTAAGGAAACTCAGTCAGTAACAAAATAAGATCTATTGGTATAAAATCCAGAAAGTAATACTTTCCTGTACTTGGTTCATGTATACCTGGAAAGTCAATTCATGACTAATGTATAACATTTTAATAATTTCTCTATTATTTAGGGATAGGATAGAAAACAGATATTTTCAATATAAAATATAAAATATCTTATTTTGAATATGTGCTATTGTTTTTCTATATGTATTTTTAGATACACTAGATTTCATATTAACAGGATTTTATAGAAAATATCCTAGAAAAGATGAAACAAAGACAAATTCAGAATATCCAAAATTGAGAAAATTATGTAACAGAAAACCTACTGAATGTCAGGGCTCTGGCAAGAACTCTATGGAATATATGAACAAAGTAATTTTAGATAATTTTTAAAAATGTGGATAAGTTGTAGGAAAACCAACAAAGGATAGTGTAGAAGCAGAAGCAAGCAGATGTTGCAAACAATATGCTTGAGGGTAAAGGGGAGAAAGTCGTCTTTAGAACTTGCACAGTAGCTGTAAAATATGATCCTCTCACAGTAACTGTGGTCTTTAGACTAGGGATATAATCAATCTCCAAAGACCCAACAGAGAGGAGCTGGGACAAAGAGTTAAATTGCACTTTCCCTATGACTTCCATTGTCTAGCCAGTGTCTCTTAATAGCTGAATTCAACCAGAAAAGGAGGAGGACAAGGGGACTTTGTTCAATGTACTGAGGTCAGCTTTCAATTCCATAGCACAATGAAATCTACACAATGGGTCAAGAGGCAAAAGGATAATATGCAGCATAATCCATCCTTTTGCCCCACAGAATTTCTTCCTGTCTTTTGGGTAAAAAAGCCATTTACTCAACAGAAGGAACACACAAGGTCCAGGCAGCTGTCTGAGCAATTTAATAAACTCCTATCTGATACCTAAATTGCCAGCCACCATCAGTGCTCTTCATATAAGGTAGCAGAGAAAATATGAAAAATAAAAAAATTAATTAGCATAACACAATCTGAGGAGGAAGTCAAGGGAAAAAATCCATTTATAATAGCAACTAAAAGAATCAAATACTTAGGAATAAACTTAACCAAGGATGTAAAGCACTTGCATTCAGAAAACTACAATGCATTTCTAAAAGAAAAAATAAAATAAAATAAAACAAATGGAAGAAACTTCCAAGCTCACAGATTAGAACACTAAATATCATTAAGATGTCAATTCTACCCAATGATATACAGGTTCAATGCAAGCCCAATAAAAATTCCACCCACATTTTTTAAACCAATGGAAAACACAATTATCAAATATATATGGAAGGGTAAGAGGCCACAAAGAGCCAGAAACATCTTAAAAAAGAAAAGTGAAGTTGGAGGACACTCACTTCTGGACTTTAAATTATATTACTTAATATAGTGATAAAAGCAGCATGGTATTGGCATAAAGATAGACACATAGACCAATGAAACCAAACTGATGATTCAGAAACAGGCCCTCATATCTATGGTCAAGTGATTTTTGAAAAGCCTTTCAAATTCACCCAGCTGGTGCAGAACAGTCTATTCAACAAATGATGCTGGCAGAACTGGATATCCATAGCCAAAATAAATAAAAAGACCCCTTTCTCACACTTAATACAAAAATTAACTCAAAATGGATCAAAGCCCTAAACATAAAAGCAAGAATCATAAAGTTCCTAGAAGAAAATATAGGAAAACAGGGAAATGTCTTTAAGATCTGTAGGTAAATATGGATTCTTAAACCTTATACCAAAAGAATGACCAACGAAAGAAAACATGGATAAATGGGACTTCCTCAAACTTAAACACTTCTGTGATTCAAAAGACTTCATCAAGAAGATGAAAAGACTACCTACTCAATGGGAGAAAATACTTGGAAGCCACATATCTGATAAGGGTTTGATTTCATACAACTCAACAGTAAAAGAGATAGCAATCCAATTAAAAAATGGACCAAAGATTTAAATACAAATTGCCATAAAGCACATGAAAAACTTTTCCATATCACCAGTTATTAGGTAAATGAAATCAAAACAACAATGAGATATCATCTAAAACTACATAGAATAGCCATTATTAAAAAAAAAAACAGACAACAATAAATGCCAGAGAGCATGTGGAGAAATAGGAACACTCCTTCACTGTTGGTGGGATTGTAAAATGGTGCAGACTCTGTGGAAGACAATTTGGCGGTTCTTCAGGAAGGTAAATATATAGAACTGCCATATAATCCAGCAATTTCTCTATGTAGGAACATATCCAGAAGAACTAAAAACTGTGACACAAACAGACATCTGAACACCAATGTTCATAGTGGTGTTAATCACAAATGCCAAAAGATGGAAACAACTCAAGTGTCCATCAACCAATGAACGGATAAACAAAATGTGGTATATACATATGATGGAATACTATCTGCAGTAAGAAGATATGAAATTGGGTCACATATTATGACATGTCTGAACCTTGAGGACATAATGCTAAGTGAAGTAAGCCAGACACAAAAGGAGAAATATTGCATGTCTCATTAATATGAACTAAATACGAAGAATAAACACATGGAGTTAAATCTTAGAGTATAGGTTATTAGGAGATAAGAGGAGGGCTGAGAAGTACTGATGCTTAATGTATGTAGAAGTTTTAATTAACTTGACTATGAAAGTGTGGAAATGGATAGATTTGATGGTAATACATTATAGCAAGTAGCGGCTTATTTACAAATGGGATTATGGCTGTAAAGGGTAGTTTGGGGAAGTAAATGTCAATTGAAAGAAAGCTAGAAAATAATCTAGGGACTGAGTGATACAGTGAACCCATAAGTGGTTGAGAATTATGTTGATGGTACAGATGTAAGTGTTCTGTGAGCTAGAGCAGATGTACATCATCATTGCAGGGTGATGAAATGTGGAGAAGAGTGGGAAAAATAAAATTGGTGTAACCTATGGGCTATGGTTAACAGCAATACTATAATATTCTTGCATCAATGCCAGAGATGTACTGTGTTGATAATGGGGGGTTATGGAAAAAGTGTGCCAAATGTACACTATGAACCATGGTTAGTGGTAATACTCTGATGATATTATCTAATCATCTGTAACAAATATTCCACCATGGTGTGATGTGCTGATGAAGGGGTGTTATATGGGGATTCTACACATGTGCATGATTGTTTTTTAGGTTCACAATCTCTGTAATAAAAAATATATTTCAAAAAAATAAGGTGGGTTGGGGGAAAAATACATCAAGTGTAAGATAGGGACTATAGTCATTAGTAACGTTTTGATAATGCTCTAGCATAGTTTGTAACAAATGTTTCACAAGAATGCAAGGTGGTAGAGAGGTGATGTATGGGAACCTTGTGTAATATTATGTATGTTTATTTTGTAAGTTCACAAAGTTTACTATACACTTATTGTTTATGCATGTTCATGTATGAATGATATACTTCAATAAAAATATATTAAAAAATTAATGAGCATAGGAAATTGCTGATATATCCCCTACTTTTCTAGCTTGCAGAGTAGTCTACATTGAAATTAATAAATCCCTTCTCCCACCTTCTTCCTTGTTTCCCCTAAGTTTTGTCCAGTAGCACCTTGGCTAGACAAAGCTTCTTTATATAATTGGGCAACCCAAGCTTTCATTCTAATAGGGATTGTGTTTTTGGGTCGCTGCAGTTTTCCATTGACCAGAATGGAGTATTTGACAAGGAAATCCTAAGAAATACTAAAAAATTCTTAGTTCTATAATTAGTTTTGTTTGTCTCTACTCTGTAGCAGAAATACAATAAGTCCAAAGGACTGAAATGGACCACACTGATCAATTAACCGATGTCTTCTTTTGCCTGTTCATGGGCAGGAAATTTATCAAAGAGCAAAGAGGAAGTTTTGGTTTCTAATTCATATGAACCATGATCATGTTTCCCTCTCAAAGCATTAGGAGGAAGTGAAAACCCACTGAGTATGAACAAAATTCCTCTAGAGGTATATTTGTTATAATATTAAGAGGAACTACCCAACTTGTTGGTTTACAGATCCATGTCTTTGGTTGTGCAAGAGATGGCACCATATTTTTGCTCCTGGTTTAAGGTATATACTGAATCATTAGGATAGCACTAGAAGCCTGGAGAGGGTTCTCTCCCCGTTAGAGTTTTAACTGAGCCTACAGCAGAAATGCTAGATGCTTGTGGAATATGAGAGATGTGATAGGACCAGTGATTTTCCAAAACACACCACTGTACTATATATTATGTTATGAAATGATGAATCCCTTTTTGGAGGTGATACAAAAGATAACATGAATATAGTACTTTATGCACACAGATGTGGTGCTGACAAAGGCACTATAGATATGGAGGAAAATCTAAACCCATCATTTTTGTCCTCATTTTCCAGCTGCTTAAACAAATACCATACAGTGGGTTGACCTAAACAATGGGAATTTATTGGCTCACAGGTTTGAGGCTAGAAAAAATTCAAAATTGAGGCATCAGCAAGGTGATGTTTTTCCCCCAAAGACTGTAGCATTCTGGGGTTGGCTGGCAGTGATTCTTAGTCCTTGACTTTTCCATCACATCCCACACATGGTGATCACTTCTTTCTCCTCCAGGTTTAGGTGACTTCCATCTTCTCCCCATTTTTTCTCTCTATGTCTGTGTGGTTGTCCTTGTGGTGGTTTGAAGCTTCAAGGACCCCAGAAAAACAAGTTTCTAAAAGTAATCCATTCCTTTGTTTGTGAACCCATTGTACATAGGTTATAATTCTGATGAGGTTACTTCAGTTAAGAAGATGTGGCTCAACTCAATCAGGATGGGTCTTAATCCTATTACTATTGTCCTTTATAAGCAGAGTAAGATTCAGTTAGACAGAAAGCCACAGAGGAAATAGCCTGAGGTGGAATTCAACAGAACCCAGAAGAGAAGAGAGAGACCAGGAGATGATACCATGTGTCTTGCCAAGTGACAAACTAAGGATCAAGGATCAACAGCACCCAGCCCCAAAAAACCACGGTCCTTGAGAGAAAGCATCCTCTTGATGATACCTTAATTTGAATTTTCTTATAGTCTCAAAACTCTAAGCTAATAAATTCCCATTATTTAGGCCAACCAATTTCATGGTATTTGCTTGTGCAGCCCAGGAAATTAAAACCATTTGCCTTTAGCTGTTTATTAAGGACTCCAGTAAACCATGTTAAAGCTCAACCTGACTTGGTTGGGCCATACCTTATAACTGAACTAATATCCTTAAGAGATCCTGTTTACAATGGGTCCATACAATCACAATGCAGACCAAGACCTAGAATATTGCAAAACTGGGGCACACAATTTACTCCACCACATTACGTGACTCTCTTTGAGAGGAAAATGTACTGATCCCACATGATGTAAGCAGTTCAGTATAATTATCCTGACACCAAATGACTTGTTGGTACACAACAAATGATTTGTTGGTACACCAAATGACTTGTTGGTTATATTACCAGAGCTCAGAATTGGTTCCTGATATTGGTACATGGAGACATCAGCAGTTGTGATAGAGGATCAATCTTGAGGTAGTGGTGTAGCAGATGCACTATCTTGACATATTTTTCAAGGGCATTTTAAGCTAACTTTGGAATAGTTGAGAGGAGAGATTGATTGATTTCCACATTTTGTCCATATTAGTGAGAGGTTCCTCTCATAGAATGTCAGACTATTTAGTACATTCTGACAGAAATAACCACATAATTTTACCTCAGACATCTTTGTTGCAAATTGTTCATTCTTGTTTTTTTACAAATCCGTGATCAGTCAACCAATCTGTTGGCCATCTCCGATGAACCACTATAGATCTCTACCTCAATATTCTCAATTCTATTTAAAGAGATCAGTCTGATTTACAACATAAAGTTTTCCTTCATTACTTTTTTTCCTTGCTACAACTAAATGTGGCCATAAATGTGACAGCTTTCTGTCAGAATGACAAAGAGGATAAACAACATGTAGCATATCCATAAAATGGAATTTTATCCAGAAATAAAAAAGATATAATTATCTATAACATAGGTGAATCTTGAAATCAATGTTAATTGAAAAAATGCAAAAAAAAAAAAGACCATATATTGTATGATTCCATTTATTTGCAATGCCCACAATAGGCAAACATATAGTGACAGAAAATAAATTAGTGGTTTCCTAGGGGTGTGGGTGGAGATAGGGGGTGACTTGCTAATGGGTATGGCATTTCTATTTGGGATAATAAAAACATTATACACTAATTGTATAATTGTGGTGAGAGTTGTACAACTAAAAGCCACTAAATTGCACATTTTTAAATGAGTGAGTTGTATGATATGCAAATTATATCTGAATGAATTTGTTCCAAAAAATGGAACACAAAAAATATATTTTGAAATTTTCAATAATTGTAAAATTAAATTAGGTCATAACAGTGAAAAATTTAAAAATAAATTTAAAAGGAATGCAATATTTGTACAATGAAAACTACAAATCATTGTTGAAAGAAATCAAAGAATGCCTAAATAAAAGGGAAGCCCTCCCATATGCATGGAGGAGAGGAGGTCTTAATAATGATGAAATGACAATATTACCTAATTGATCTAGAAATTCAATATAATTTCTGTCAAAATTCCAGTTGCATTTTTGCAGAAACGGTGACACATGCTAAAATTCATAAAGAAATGCAAGGGACCCATTATAGCCAAACATTTTGAAGAGAAAAAAGTTATGATTCACATTAAGCAATTTTAAAACTTACTATAGAGCTTTATAATCAGGAAGAATGGTAGATAGAGACATAAAAGATAGGCATAGATTAACAGAAAAGAATTTAGAGTGTAGAAATAAATCCTTACTTTGATGGTCAATTTTCAAGAAGGGTGACAAGATGATTTCATGTAGAACAGACAGTCTTTCCAAAAACTGGTGCTGGGACAACTGGATATCTACATGAAAAAGAATGAAGTTGTACTCTTTTTTTTACAACTCTTACATAAAAACATGATTAAATTTTTGTGACCTGTAATTAGGAAATAGTTTCTTAGATATGACACCAAAACTTGAGAGGAAATTTAAACAAAATTGATAATTTGAACTTCTTCAAAATTTAAAACTTTACATCATCAAAAGACACCATCAAGAAAATAAAAACACAACACACAGAATGGAAGAAAATATTTGGGATCATATATCCAAGGGTACTGATATCCAAAACATAAAAAGAACTCTTACCAGACAATAATAAGAAGACAAAAGCCCAATTTAAAAATTAGGCAAATAATATGAAGAGACATTCCTCTGAAGATACACAAACAACCAATGTCTTAGTTTGTCACAGTGCTGCTGATGCAAAGTACCAGAAATGAATTTGCTTTCACAATGTGAATTTTATTTAGGGTAAAAACTTATGTGGCCATGAAATGTCCAAATCAATGTATCAGCAGAGATTCTTTCTCACCAAAGTCAGCTACTGGTGATACTAGGGTCCTACCATGTGGCAGAGCAAGATGACCTCCTATCTCTGCTGAGGTCCCTGCCTTCCCTACCAGAATCCACAGTCTCCTGGAGCTCTGCTGTAGGCAACCAGGTCATAGGGCTTTTCTCTTTCCAGGTCTTTCTCTTTGTGTCTTGATTTTATAAGACTCGGCAAGAAAGTAGAGACTCAACCTGAGTCATGCCTCACTGATGTAGTCCAATCAAAAGTAATTTAGGTGAAGCAGCTGTGGCTCAAGCAGTTGGGTGCCCACCTACCATATGGGAGGTCCCAGGTTCAGTTCCCAGTGCCTCCTAAAGAAGATGAGCAAAACAGGGAGCTGACATGATGGGCTGGTGCAGCGAGCTGATGCAATAAGATGACACAATGAGGAAACACATTGAAAGACACAACAAGCAGGGAGCAGAGGTGGTCCAAGTGATTGGGCACCTCACTCCCACATGGGAAATCCCGGGTTTGGTTCCCAGTGCCTCCTGAAAAGAAAACAAGCACACAGAGAGCAGACAGTGAGCCCAAACAACAAAGGGGGGGGGGGGGGGAATAAAAACATAAATAAATCTTTATAAAAAAGAAAAAATCTAAGCAATCTAAAATGAATCTAATGTAATCAAAGGGTTCCACACCCACAGGAACAGATTAGTTTTTTGGAGATTCACCAAATTCAAGCCGTCACAACTAATAAGCATATGAAAAGATGCTCAACATCATTAACCATAAGAGAAATGTAAATCAAAATCGCAATAAACTATCACTTCATACCCACTAGAACATCTATAGCCACAAAAAAGATTCAATAACATGTAATGGCAAGCCTGTGGAGATCTTAGAACACTCTTACTTTGCTGATGGGAATGTAAACAGTGCTGCTGCTTTGGAAAACAGTTTGACATTTCTTTAAAATTTTGAATATAGAGTTACCATATAACCCAATGATTCCACTCCTATGTAAATATCAAAAGAAATGAAAACAAAATGTTTCTCAAAAACGTACATAAATACTCAAAGCAGTATTAATATAATAATAAAAAGGAGGAAACAAGCACAATGTCTGTCAATTATTGAAGATGTATTAGGTTCTTGCAAAAGGAATTGCGGTTTGGATCATGAATTTTAAATCCTTATAACCAATGCCCGCTACAGGCGTTGCAGTTTTTGGTGCATTTTATCGATGTGCTGAGCATACTTCTCAGATGTAATGGTTTCCTGGCATTAAGAAGTAGTAGTGGATCAGACTGGCAACAGACCACCAAACAGTGACCATGATCTTTTTTTGGTGTTAGTTTGGCTCTGGAAAGTGCTTTGGAGCTTCTTCTCGGCCCAACCACTGCGCCGATTGTCACTGGTTTTCGTATAAAATCCACTTTTCATTGCACGTCACAATCTGATTGTGAAATGTTGATTGTCATTGCGTAGAATAAGAGAAAACAACACTTCAAAACAATGCTTTTTTGGATTTTTGGTCAGTTCATGAGACACCCACTTATTGAGCTTTTTCGCCTTCCGAATTTGCTTCAAATGCCAAATGACCATAGACTGGTTGACGTTGAGTTCTTCAGCACCTTCTCATGCAGTTTAAGAGGATCAGCTTCAGTGATTGCTCTCAATGGGTGGTTATCAACTTCCCATGGACAGCCACTATGCATCTCATCTTCAAGGCTCTCATATCCTTCGCAAAACTTTTGAACCACCACTGCATTGTACTTTTAATAGCAGTTCC
The DNA here is from genome assembly GCF_030445035.2 of Dasypus novemcinctus. NCBI lineage: Eukaryota > Metazoa > Chordata > Mammalia > Cingulata > Dasypodidae > Dasypus > Dasypus novemcinctus. The sequence continues at coordinate 72,217,606 of NC_080675.1, forward strand.
TGGCCAAATGCATTGTTGCTGTTGTGAGTTTTCTCTGCTGTTTTACGACCCATTTTGAACTCAAGTAAGACAATCGTTTGAATTTGATTTTTGTCTAACGTGATTTCCATAGTCTAAAATAAATATGAAATAAACAGCAAGTAATAAGTCATTAACAAAAAAACATAAAGTGAGAATTTCACATTAGAATGATGTATAATGTAACCACATTTATTTAAGAATGTGTGCTAATGTCAGATGGCAAATTTCAATAATGCAAAACCGCAATTACTTTTGCACCAACCTAATAAATAAAATTTGGCATATCCCTACACTGGAATATTATCCATAAATAAAAAGGAATGAAATATTGGCTATATGCTACAACACAGATGAACCTTATGTTAAGTGAAAAAAAGTAAAAAAGAAAATATTTATGTATTGTACTATTCCTTTTATAAGCAATTCCTACAATAAGCAAACCTATAGAGACAGAAACATTAGGGTTGTGGATGGGGATGGGGAATAACTTGCTAATGGTATTGCATTTCTATATGGGGTGATAAAAATTAGATTGTGGTGATGGTTGTATACAACTCAGTGGATTGCACATAAGTTCATTGTACAATATGCAAATTATATCAATGAATTGCTCCAAAAAATACTCAAAAATAAAAAAATATATAAATTTAATTTTTTTGTGTCATTTACTGCTTGAAAAGGTAAATGTTATCATATAATAAATTAGGAATAAATGTTGTGAAAAATAATAAAGTGCAGAAATCTTAGTAGAGGAAAGAAACAGAATCATTAAAAAAAAAACTCCTGATTAATCCAAGAGGAAAAAATTCAACCAAAAAGAAGGCAGGAGAGAAAAAAATTATTTGTATCAAATATGCCAGAGAAAGAAAAAATCAAACTTTAAATTAGTATGTTTAGACTAAAATTTATATGCAATTATATGAGCTTTAAATGGACTAAATGCTCCAAATAGAAGTATGTCACACTGAGTTAAAAGTAATACACTTCATGCTATTTCAAGAAACACATATAAAATATGTTTTATTGATAACAAAACATGGAAAAAATTTACATGCAAATGTTAACCAAAAGCAAGCTGGTATGCAATATAACAATATTAATATTAGATAGCATAGACTTTAAGTTAAAAGAAAACATTTGTAGATAAAAAAGGAGATATTTCAAAGGAAGATATAAAAGTTACAATGTATATGCATTCAACAGTGTGGCCTGATAATGTGTGAAACAATATAAATAAACTCATAATCATCGGATATATGTTAATAATCTAGTTTCTTTTATATGACAGGATAAGGAGGAAAAGTAATCAGGACAAATGTATATTACTTGAAAAGCATGTTTAACTAGTTGCTCTAATAAACATTATACATGTATGTCTGTAAGTCATGTATATTATGACACTGCACATATCACTGCAAAATACACATTTCTAAGCACACAGAAAATATTTTAAAACAAATTCTTTGAAAAAAATCAAGTCTATAAATATTAAAGAGACTGAAATTATTCAGAATATGTTCTCAGACCACAGTGCAGTTAAGCTAGGAATTAATAAGAAAAACATATCTATAAAATCTGCATATGTATTAAATTGAACAGAGCACTCTAAATAATTCATGGGTAAAAAAGAGAAGGCAATATGCAAATTATAAAACATGTTTAATTAATTAATAATGAAAACTCTACACATCTTATAGGATACAACTAAAGTCATTAAGTCATAAATACATACCTCTAAAGAAATACATTGGAAGAAAAGAGACTGAAAATCAAAAAATAATCATCAATCTCAAGCAGTTTTTAAAGGAGCAGAAAATTAAGAACAATGAAAGTAAAAGAAAGAAAACAATAAAAATAGGGTCAGAAAACAATGAAATATAAAACAAATGTACCATGGACAGAATTTTTAAAAAACCAAAATGTTAGTGAAAATAAAAAATAAATCTGGGTACCTCCTGGAAGACTGATTAAAGAAAGGAAAGGAGACTTCATTAGAGATAATAAAGGCATTAAAATATATATGTCTATTAGAACAACTGGACCCTTAAATTTGAAAATTTATTTGACATGGACAAATTTTTATGAAAGTATAAGTACGACATCTTATATTTGAATATTTCTTTCATTAATAATGAAGTACAATTCATAATGAAAAAAATCCTCCACCAAGGAGCAAGTGGTTACACTGATTAAGACTTTCAAACAAATAAAGAAAATTTAATAGCAATCTTATACAAACTCTTTGAAAGGAAGTTTTAAAAAAATATGAAACACTTTCAACTCATATTATGAAGTCAACATAACATTAATACTAAATAGTGGTGAGGATGTTATTAAATGGAAAATTATGAACTAAACTCAGTAAGGAATACAGACAAGCACATACATAACATAATATTACTTAATTGAAGTGATCCATATATAAAATGACAAGATATAATGACCCATTTGAATTAATTTCAATATCGTTTTTAACATTTCAAAATTAGTCAGTGTAATTTTTTGAAAAATAATACAGTAAAAGAAAAATATTATTTCAATAACTGCTGTAAAGAATTTGAGAAAATTCTACACTCATTCTGATTTTTAAATAAACAAAACACAAAAAATTTGTAAACTGTGGACAGAATAGGAACTACATAATCTGATAAATGGCACATACAAATATTATTCTTCCTGATGAAATACTGAAAGACTTCTCTCTGAGAATGTAAAAAAATGTCCACTATTGCCATTTCTATTTAAAATGTACTTGATTGTCCTACTCAGTAAAAGAATATAAATGAAATGTGTAAATAATAGAAAGGAAAAGATAAAACTGTTTTTGTTTGTAGACAGAAAATGTACAAAGAAAACTAAAGCTTCAAATTAAATGACAGCATTTTGGCAAAATGAAAAATAGCCAAATATCTTAGTGAAAACCATATAGTAAAGTAAAGTAAAGAGAAGCTAAAGAGAAGCTTTAAGTAAAGAGAAGCTAAATAAATATTTTTAAGGCCTCAAACTTCTCTCATACAAATCTCTTTCAGAGTTGTAAGTAGCAAAATTAATTTGTGCATTCCCACAGCCACTGTTGCAATTCACTGCTCTAGGCACTCAGTATCTTTTGTCTGGATAACTCACTAATTCATTCTATGGTAGTTTGAGACTGTACATACCCCCAGAAAATTATGTTCTTAAAGCTAATACATTCCTATGGGTGTGAACCTATTGTGGGTTGGAATTTTTAATTAGATTACTTCAGCTAAGACTTTTGATTATGTTACTTCCACTAAGGTGTTGCTCAGGGTGGCTCTTAATCCTCTTCCTGGATGAATATGCAGAGAGAGAAAGAAAGCTAGGGAGAAAGCTAGGAATGCCAGGAGCTAAAAGAACAAAACTTGGAAGAGAAGGGAGAGACAAGCAGATACCACCACATGCCTTGCCATGTGAAAGAGGAGTTCAGGATCACTGGCAGCCAGTCTCTGGGGAGAAAGCATCACCTAATGGTGCCTTGATCTGACATTTTAATGAGCTTGTAAGCTTATGAATCCCTATTTTAAAAGCTAACCCATTTCTGGTATATTGCATGTTGGCAGTCCAGCAGACTAAAACAATGCTTGAATATCATTCCAAGTGGCATTCCAAATGAGCAAATGTAATCCCGTCATATTCTCAGTAAAATGTCTTTCAGTCTGTTGGGGATTGAATCATGTCCCCCACCATCATGTTCAAGTCCTAACCCCTGAGCCTGTGGATGTGAACCCATTTGTAAATAGGATCTTTGAAGATGACGTTAGTTAAGGTAAGGTCTTAAATAATCAGGAAGGGCATTAAACCAATATGGCTGGAGTCCTTATAAGCAAAGAGATTTGGAGATGGCAATAGAAGTGAGGAAAAAACAGAAGAAGACAGATAAACATGACTTGCCAAAGGATTGCTGGCAAGTTACCATTGGAAGGGTATAGACATTAGGAAAAGCATGACCCATTGATAGATTGACTTTGGACTTGTAGCCATCAAAACTTTGAGACAATACATTTTTATGCTATTAGAGAACTGCCTCTGTCACTCCAGGTTAATCTAGAAAAAGGACTAGTTATATTATTCTACCTCCTTGACCTGGACATGGAGGCCATCAGATGAAAAAAGCTAGGATATCTGGGTCATTTGCCTTAATTATCTGATTTTAGATGGAAGTGGAATGGGAACTCTATCCTCAAATAATTTTAAATAGTTTCAGCAACTTGATTAAATATAATATAGAGAGTATATGCTGTGTGCCAGTAGAAAATAAATGTAAATATTTTTGTATGCTGTGGAAATATGTCCATAATAAAATGTTAAATAAAAAATAATTAGCTTCAAAACAATATTTTTGCTGATTCCATTTATGTTTAAAATTATATGTGTTGTCTATATGGGTATATTTATTTCTGGTTTGTAAAGAATAGATCTAAGAGAATAAAATATAAAATAAAATTACTAATATTTGTAATAAAAGGGAAGAAAAATTACATTTTATCCTTTCTAAAATCCTGTAATGTTTGAAATTTTATAATTATTCTCCAAATAAAACAAATGAATAAAATGAAGTATTTTTTCTTCTAGTACTGTCTGTGTGAAGTGTTGAAGAGCTTCTTTTTAGGCTGGTTCCTCTGAACTTCCTGGCTTTTTTATTTGTTTTTTCCTAGGATGTAGTGGGTATTCTGAGCTTTATTTTTCTTTTTAGGTGATGCTGACAGTGAGAATTATTTGGACCCATTCTCCTGGGAGCTAATTCTAGAATACTTGTTCAAAAATCAACAAGATTGGATCATGGCTACATCATCTCCCTATATAATCCATGTATCTTTTCTTTTTAAGAGATTATTTTATTTCTCCCCCTCAACCTGATCTCCCTGTTGTCTGCTCTCTGTGTCCATTCACTGTGTGTTCTTCTGTGTCTGCTTGTATTCTTAGTAGGTGCCTCTGGGAACTGATCCTGGGACCTTCCAGAGTGGGAGAGAGGCGATTACTCTCTTGTACCATCTCAACTCCCTTTTCTGCTATGTCTTCTTATTTTTCTCTCCTTTGTGTCTTTTGTTGCATCATCTTGCTGTGACAGCTCTCCGTGTTGGCTGGCATTCCTGTGCGGGGCAGTTTTCCCCCACATGGTGGCATTCCCATGCAGAGGGGCACTCCTGCATGGGGCAGCATTCCAGCATGAGCTGACACTCTGTTGAGCCAGCTTGCCGCATTGGCCAGCTTGTCCTCACAAGGAGGCCCTGGGCATCAAACCCTGGACCTCCTAAATGGTAGATGGGAACTCAATTGGCTGATCCACATCTGTTTTCCTCCATGTATCTTTGTATAAATGAACCACAGTAGCCAGCTCAAAAAACCATTTATTTGTTGAAAAAATTTTTGAGCATTTTAATTTATAGTACTCCCTAAATATGGCTGCAGGTGAGCAAAGTAACCTCTGAAACATTCCTCTTCTGAGATACAAAAATTAGTATTTTTAGTGTTTGGCCTGAGCCAGGAAGGAGTTTGGCCATGGTCTACTTGTTATATTGAAGGGGGAGAGATGACTTTACCAGACAGTAGGGATGATGATGTTATTCCTTATGAAGGTATTTCTATTAAACACTTCTTTCTCTCAAATACATGTACATGGATATAGTTTTACCATTTGGAGAGAGATGAATTTGTTGAGAGGGGACTTGGAAAGCTACATTATAGCAAATAAAATCTTTTAGAACTCTTCTCTATGTCGTTAGCCCTAAATATAATCTGACTCTCTTGACTTGTAGCTAATAAAGTTTCCTGCTCCAGGAGTGTGCTGGGCATGGCTTGTACTGACTTACAAGATCATTTGTTACATTTTCAGGAGTTTTGTGAAGTGGTTAACCTTATATTGGTAGCTTGCAATTGGACACAGTGGAAGTATTTACACCTAGAAATACATAAATGCTATAAATCAAGACTTCTCCCCAATCACCCTGTTCCAGCCAGCTCTTAAATATTTGACAACACACCATTGTGTAAGATCCTCCCAGATGAATGTTCTTGGTCATAATTTACATCATCACCAATACTACATGGTCCATTATATGAGGACAGAATTTGTACTACAATACATAGCAGTAGAAAGAAAACTAGGCAGCACCAATCTTAGTGAAGTGAGGGTAGGAGAGGTTTCAAAGAAGAGTAAACACACAAAAGGCCTGGAAAGGCCAAGAAAGACTGTGATTGAGAAATATCCATTGAAGTTCACAATTAAGACTTGATCAATTTCTATATAGTGGTGGAGAGAAAACATTTTGCAGAGGATTGAGAAGAATATGGGAGAAGAGGAAGTGGTAAACATGAGTTTCTTTGGAGTACTCTGGAAAGTTTCACTTTCAAGAGGAGACTGAAAGGACAGAGATTAGAGAAGAATACAGGATGAAAGGAAGGATTTTTACTTTTTTTTTTTTTTTTTATTTCATTTTGTTTTTAGCATAGTCCAGGACCATTAGTAGACTGAGGAAGAGGCTGAAGAGAAAGTGTGAATATATAACAGAAAAATTACTTGACGGAGCCAGGTCTTTGTGAGGTGAGGAGATCAAGAGCATAACTCAGGAGACAGGAAAAAAAAATCAGGTATAAGCAGACTAGGATAAAAATTGATTTGGAAGTAGGAAGTTGAGAGAGTTTGCATATAATGACCTCTTTCTTTAGAAGAAGGGAGGGGAACATAGTTGTTTGACCATGTTCTGGGAAGTAAGGACTTGGTAGGGTCTGGAGAGAGTGGTAAAGGTTTGGGATGGCCCCTGGGGTGAGCAAGTAAGGATTGTTGTCTAGGAAAAAGCTAGAGTAATGTAAGGACATTGTTTCTATTCTTGTATTTGACTTTTGTTCTTTTCATTCTACATTTCGGTTAGCTACTTGAGGTGCATTTGAAATAGAAAACAGTATCTGCTCTCAATATGAAAATATTGGTAGATAGTTATTCAAAAATTAAAGTTTGCTTTTTTCAAATTTGGATCTAACCTGTTTTATTCCCCTTATCCCCCACCACTCCTTCCCAGGACTCTATACTCCAGTCATCCTAGTCAGCCTGTTCTTTCCCCAGTCATCTAGACTCTTTCATTTCACTTATAATGGAAATAACCCATTCCCTTTTCCTTCTGCCTGTTTTCAACCTTCAAGATTCATCTTAAACGTCCTCATCTCCAGAAGATAGTCAAGGACTTTCCATTGAGCCTAAATTGCTTTCTTCTTTTTATAGATTTATAGTAAAGAACTTGCAATACTCTATAATTATTCCTTTATATATTCGTGTCTTTTTACAAATTCTGAGACATACAAGTATAGGAGATGTATCTTATGCATCTTTTATCACTGTATCTAGCATGTCCCATAGTGTTTAGAATGTGGGACAAACAAAAGGAATATATGCTTAATAAATTTAATAATAAATGAATGAATAAAAAGATGAGTTGCACCCAAATTTCTCACTGTGGTAATCGAAATTATAAATAGTAGTACTGAAGCAGGCTAGGGTATCAATAGATGGATTTGGAACCTGGCAAAAAGTCCATGTGGACATCATTACTTCCTAGATGACTGTTGGAAGACCCTCATGAGATTCTGCCATTTGGAACAAGATTTCCTCTTGGAGCCAGGAGAAGCCCCAGATATTCTACAGGGAACATATCATTGAACCCTACCGGGGGATTGGTGGGTGGGGTAATAAATCAAAACAGCCAACAGTTGGGACTCCTCCCACATCATTAGCAAAGGGGCAGAATAATTAATAGTTTAAGAAGGAAGGGCAAAGGGCTTCTGTTCTCTTGCCTTCACCCTGTCCCAGTCCAGTTCTCTGAGCCCGTTCATGCCTTATTCTGGCTTCTTCACCCCTGCCTGGACCAAGACACAAGTAAATCTGTGGATTTATAATCTGTAATGGTGAATTATATTCTATAAATCAGCCCTCTTTATCACTCTTCAGCTTCTTCCTCTCTACCTGGGACCCATAATCTGTTATTTTCTCTCATTTCTCTTCCCTCCCTACCTGAATAAATTAGTGGCCTAATCAACATGGCTTGCTCTGGAAATTCTTCAAATGTCTAGTCAAGAACCTAGACAAAATCCAGCAACAGTACCACCATCTTTAAATAATCTTGCTTTCCTGAATGTGGAAAAATAAATAGCAGTATGCAATGCGAAAGCAGAGTCCACAGAAACATAGTTTGAGAGTTGCATCATTCCAGTGATCTACTTCCTAAGTGTTTTACCACATAGATAATAGAAATAACAACATCTATCTTTTTTTCTATTTTCAGAGAAATAGTATACTTCAATTGGTTAAAACTATGGGATATAAGTCAAATTGCTTGTGCTCCATCAAATCATTGTTCTGTCATTGAATATTTGTGGGACCTTGATCGTGCTACTAAAACTTTTTGTCTTGGATTTTCTCTATAAAATGAGAATAATAATATCCACTACAGTTAATTGTGAAAGTAAAATAGCATATAACATATTTAGATAAGGACTTTGCACATAGTAAGTGTTCATTACTACCTATTACATTAATAGGTATTTTATGAATTTTAAGTCTAATTATAATTAATTAAGGGAGGATTCCTGAATGTCTAGAAGGCTCATTAACCAATGTGTGACAAGTTCACTACCTAACATATATTAGTGATGAAAAATGTGCTTGTAAATAATTCAGAAAACCAAAATTTGAAATTCATGCATGAGAAGGGGAGCACATTTCCCATGGTTTCTTTCTCTTATTATTGCCTCTACTTGGACTTTAGTTACTTGGGGGAAGGGCTATGTTTTATTCAAATTTTTATCTCCAAAACCTAATACAATGCCTAACGGGCAATATGTAATATGCAAGGAATACCTGTTAAATGTGTGAATCAATTAGGTTAAAACTATACGTTCAGTCTCTAAATGTTGATCATGTTTATAGAAAATGAGTCTCTTTGGTTATTGACTGGACCACTAACTATAGTCAGTAGTTTCCCACACGCTGTCCATTTGCTTTACTTTATGTAAGAAGAACCTGATAAGAGAAAGTGCTTTAATGCACACATGTCACATGACTTTCCTGAAAAACACTAATATTGGACTTTCCAAAGATGATAAATCTAAAGTTCTATATCTTTGCAAATGTGTCAATCTCAGTTGAATACATTCATGGAGGACAATTCCCCTACAGCACAAAATTCAGTGGAAAATCCTACATATCAGGGAACAAAAGAGGTTACAGGTCAATTACTTACTAATTACTACACAAACTAATTCTTGAAGAGTTCCTAAGTAGTATCTATCAGTTCTCTACACACTAAAAAAAGCATCTACAGTGATGCATAATTTTAGGAAATAAATATTTTATGTGGATATATCCTAGGAGGTAGAAAATTTTCTGTTGAAAATATCTATTTCACTGAACTCTTTGTTTGGGTTGTTATAAGTAAATCAAAAATTTATTTCAGCCAGTAGGACTGATTAAAAATTTATGGAAATGTTTATTCAGCTTGCTAACTGTAGTCATCAAGAACTTTCTTAGTGGACAAGAATCCCTTTGGAGCAACATTTTTTTTTCAAAGTAGAAATGTGACTGGGATGCTAAGTGGTTAAAATATTTAGCTATGTGTTAAAAAACAAAAACAAACCCTTGTATCTAGGACATCCTTGCAGAATTGTACAAAAGAGCATTGTCCTTAAATGTTGCCTAGGCTGGGAATAGAAAGAATGATAGAAAGAAAAGTTATGCCCCTGCCAACCTAAACTGTAGCTAGTAAGTTCAGTGGTGTTAAAATATTATATATTACAATTTAACAAATTGTAAGGCTCATTATTTACTTCCAAATATATTTCTCTTATAACCCTACTGCTCAAAATTTTTTACATCTCCCCAGTTCTTAGAGAATAAATTTATACTCGAGAGATAGTCAAGGCCTTTCCAAATCTGTTTCTAATATCTTATGTGAATTATATCCCACTACTTATGTTTATTCACCCTACACTTAAGCCAAGTCAATGATTTTACTTCTGGTCATGCCTTAATGCATTCTGCTATAACTACCTAGAAAACTTTTTCCCAAAATCTTCCCATCAAAATCTCACTTATTCTAAAAATGTGGACTGAAATGTGTTTTCTCCATGAAACCTTTGAAGGTCACTAGTTTAAATGAATATTTTGAGGTTTTATAGAATTTTATCTGTCTTTTACCTAGAGTATTTATCTAATTCAGGTCTATTCCTGCTTTGTAGACACAAGGTCTTTGTGGACTGATGATTAAAGTCATGCCACTTGAGTGCATGGTACTTGTGAAGCCCTGTTTTATCTACTAGAATTGTGGAGATATAAAGGCACTGTGTGTAATACTTCCATGGTATTCAGGCTTTCTTCCTCAAGCCAATTCCCTGTGATAGTCTCCATTAAAACAATAAGAGAAGAAAGCAAAAGAGAACTTTCTCATCTTCCCATATCAAAACTACACAATTCTAATATATCAATTATACTGATTTATTCAAAGACCAAACCTTTCACTCTAGCTCTGGATTCTCCTTCCACCTTCTCAAGGACATAGCTGTTATTCTTCTCTCTCTTAACATAAGCAATTTCTCTCTCTTTCTCTCTCTCTACTAGGTTATCCCCAACAGTACACAAATGTAGAACTACTCAAAACAAGTGCAATTTCCCATGAACATCTGTCGTCCTTCCTCTCTTACAACTTGACTTGTATATAGTGTTGCATTCCTGAGAAGACACGTCTTTCCTTTGTGTCTTAGCATCCCCACATGCAAAATGAAGATGAGAGTAGTGCGTGTACCAGATATTTGTCATGAGGATTAAATGAGGGTTCTAAAATAGTGTAACATGCTTAGAATACAGATTGGTTCAGGATACGCACACAATAAATTGTAGTTGTTGCAGTCACCCTTATTTTGATGTCTATGATTGCTATTATGTAATATCAGTTTCCTAGTTCTCTACTTGACATCTAAACATTGGCATTATTCCAGGATTCAATACTTCTGTGAACTTCTATTATTCTTGATCTATATTCTTATCCAAGGCAATCTCACCATTTCCCATGATTTTAAATAATTTCTACATGATTATGATTTCCCCCAAAGTATATCACTATTCCAGACCTCCACTCTGAGTTTCAGACCTTTATAACAACCTCCTACTTTTTAAAATTAACTTTTTATTGTAATGACATATAAACAGCTCCAAATTTCCCATTTTAACCATTCTCAATTGCACAATTCACTACTATTAATTATATTTGCAATATGGTGCTATCATTACCAATATCCGTTAACTCAATTTTTCATCACCTCAAACATTGAGATTTTTAGTAAATATCTCAAATACAATATACCCAAGATGGAAACATCATTAACTCTAATGTAATTGCTGTATTTATTTCTTACCTTTCCCTTTTCCCAATATCCAATACACTGGAAAATCCTAACGATCTACAGCCAAATATATCCTGAATACATACACTTAATTTCTATTGCCAGTTCCCTAAAACAACCCTACAATTATTTTTTTCTAGAAATGTTATAGCTACTGCATAATCCAGTATTTTACTTATTATATCTAGAATAGAAGGGAACACAATTAGCTCTAAAGCAATACTTGTTATAGGAATTAATGAACAAAAATATTCATTCTTCCTTACATATAGCAGGAAATTGATTTGAAAACTTTGAATTTATTCTGTCTGATTTTTATGGACCTATTAACTTCAAAACATCCCCATTCTCAAATTAGGAGATAGTGAATTCAAGAAAGTTATTTCATTTACTTTATAACTTAACTTATTTATATTTTCTAATCTACCTAACAGATGTCAACTCCATCTCTCTCTTCTAAGATTAATGGTAAGATTGCATTAAAAATATGTCCTGTAAGTAAGAGGTATATTAATTTACCTTAATTACCTCATAATGGGACAGCATGGAAAAAGAAAGTGGAATAATGATTTCAGGGGCAAAAGAAAATAATTCTTTTTTGAAGCATCTTGCTGGAAGGTGACCAGAGCGTTAGAGCAGGCAGAGAATCATAAGACGTCTCACAATATGACAATTCATATTGTGAACAGTAAAAATGTGCAGATCATGATGTGATCACCCAGTATTGCCCACAGAAGGAAGCTTCCTTAATAAAAAGGTCCCCACAGAAGTTTTGGAAACCTGTGAACTAAGGAAAATAATGGTTTTGCCAGGGGCTGTAGAACTTTCAGTTAAGAAGAAGAATTGGTTTTCTAGAAAGACGCAATAATTGTAGAGTTCAGGTAAAAGTATGACAAAAAGTAAAGGGATAGAGAAATGGGGAGAAATATTTTTATGTCACTTAATGGTATATGAAAGTCTGAATGACTTTCAAAATTAATTATAGATATTTTAAGTTACTTAGGATTGAAATTAAGAATCAAACATAATTTTAAACTGTCTGGTAACTAATTAAAATAAATCAATATATAAAGGAAAATTTACATGGCATGCTGAAAACTAATTTTTATAGATTATTAATTGTGCATTAGTGTTGATTATAGTGATAATTAGAAAGTAGCCTTCCTTTAAATATATATCTCTGATCAGAAATGTAAAAAACAGAAGAATAGATTTATTAGAGTATGCTATCATTTGTCAACTGATCAGAGTGAATTAACATTTCACCTAACTCATAAGTAGATACTTTCAAACAGGAACTCATTAACAAAAGGGAAAACTGAAAAAATACATATGAATTACTATCACTTATAGTAAGTTGCAATTTAGGGGGAGTACAGATGTATTCACAATTTGCACAAGAAAAGAAAATGTAATATGAACTACGCTGGAAAGAAAGGATGTTATGACTTCACAGGATGTCCTTCTCCTTTCCCTATGTTAAGTTACAATGAGGCCTACAAAGATTATCACTGTCGGAGAAGGGGAGATCAAGTTAGATAATGCCTTTTATGTTAAGAATCAATCATTAATAAAACATGTCAATTTCTGACTTTTCTGAAGAGCAACAGACACTTCAATTTAGGTTATTATAATTATGTGGAAAGGATTGAGCTTGGACTGAAATTGGAAATTCTATTAAACTGTCCTTGTAATGTCAATTGATATTTTTAAATCAGCTTTTATATGACATTTCATATTTTAAGTCACCCAATCTGTTTATGACATTTAAATTAAAAATCACATTTACAGTATTTTTATTAAATAGAGCTTCCTATGAACAGCTTCAGAAAATGACACAACCGCCCTAAGTTTCCACGTTAAACAGAAGAACCATTCTATTTAGATTCATTTATGTAAAAAACTACATTCAGACATGTTTTTAATTTTTTACAAAATTATGGTTCCATATTGGGGAACCTTTTGGCAAAGCATTTTATGAAAAATATTTAAACACCATATGTAACATAATCAAAAGGCCAGCTTTTCACTCTTTGTCTCTTATATTTCAAATGAAGTTTGGCTTTAGAATTAGTATATTTATGATATATCTGCAATGATCACAATTATTATATTTTCTATATTAAATAAGTAGTAAATTATCCAGAATGTAATTTACTGTTATGATACAAGCCTGCTTTGAAAAGTCCTGGATAAGTATCATTCTCTAGTTTTTTGCGTTACTCAATTTATTTTAGCATGTACATTTGGGTGCCAATTTTCAGAGTTTAATTTTAGAAGTTTACATTATTATAACTTTTTAAAAATTTTTAGGGTAGACAAGGAAGTAAAGAGTTTTTTATGAGACAAAGAAAAAGAAAAAAACACAAACCTGAGGGCTGTATTACAGGGTGACTGACACCTTAAAGTAAGCATAGATTAGAATCAAAGAAAGATTTTACACTTATTTAGCATAGGGAAAGACCCAAGTTTAGAATCATCTTCACGAAAAGAGCCCAGTGTCCTCCCATGACAGAAACCTTGGTTGGAATCCTTTAGCTTTGCTCCTCCCGGCAAATCCCCTGGCAGCTCTGGGCCCAGAGCTGAGGAATCCTAGGAAGCCGTGAGGCCAGAGACTAGCTTTGGGTCTGTTCTGGGGCTGTGTGCCCATTAACTACGTTTAGCAATCAGTAAAGTCCTGTGGGCTTTTTCGCTGGAAGGAATGGAGTGTTGTAAGGAATTGCAAAAACTACGCATAGGGCATCAGGGACCATTAGTTGCCTCTTTGTCGCCTGCCATGGCTCACCAAATATGTTAGCAGAACATTCTGGGATTTGGGTTTCTAAGTTCTTGGCTATGTCGCATGAAGGAATTTGAGGACAAGCCATAAAAGGTAGGCAAGGGAGTAAACAGTTTATTATGAAATGAGCAAAAGAGAAAGAACGCACTCAAGACATAGGTGCAGGCTGTGTGCTACAAGGTGAAACACACCTATAACTTTTTCTTGGGGTAGGAAACATGATACACTATTATATTGACACCTATGAAACCGCTTACCTTTTTGAATTTATATTAATTGTATTTGAGCAAGAAAGCTATGCTTTTGTGATACAAAACTTTCCATGAAACATTTATTATTATTAATCTGTTGGCACAAATGATGAACTCTCTTCTTTTCCAAGAATATCCCCTCTGCCCTACTGACTTTTTTACTACAAGGACATATTAGATGTGTTCATTTAACAATTATTTTTCCTGAAATACTAAAAATTACACTTTAAGAGTAACAAAGTCATAAACTGTTTTTCCATGGTAACTTTCAGGAACTGGGTCCTAATATGGAGAGAGTCCCATGCAGAAGTCGAGAAACTGTTCTGTAACAGTGTACTGTAAAAAGAATGCACAGGTGGCGGACTTGGCCCAGTGGTTAGGGCGTGTCTACCACATGGGAGGTCCTCGGTTCAATCCCCGGGCCTCCTTGACCGGTGTGGAGCTGTCCCATGAGCAGTGCTGATGTGCGCAAAGACTGCCGTGCCACACAGGGGTGTCCCCTGCATAGGGGAGCCCCACTCGCAAGGAGTGCACCCAGTAAGGAGAGCCGCCCAGTGTGAAAGAAAGTGCAGCCTGCCTAGGAATGGCCGCACACACGGAGAGCTAACCCAACAAGATGATGACACAACAAAAAGAAACACAGATTCCCGTGCCGCTGACAACAACAGAAGCAGACAAAGAAGACGACACAGCAAATAGACACAGAGAACAGACAACCAGGATGGGGAGGGGGAAAGGGGAGAGAAATAAATAAATAAATCTTTAAAAAAAAATAAAGAATGCACAATTGATAGTCCTATAACTCACTAAGGTGATATAAATAGATATGAAATTACTGATTATAATTTAATGCAGCATATAAAGAAATAAAATATTGGCTTTATCACAGAGAAATTGTTATGCTTTTTAATGTGCTGCCTAACTCTGCCACTCTTCTCGGGCCTATTTTAATGAGAATAAATGCATTGTGCTTAATTCCATAGAATCCAGAGATTTATGAGATTTTCATATTACCTGGTAGTAATAGTAAGTGAGAAGACTCAATACTGGGCCATACATAGAGACTTTTTGAAAGTAACATCATTTTTGTTAGATGCAAAAGTTCTTCAAAAATAGTATGCAATTTGTTCAATTTTGAAGCAGGTTTATATGGCTGGATTTATTTACATAGCATCTCAATCCTATCCTCATTCCACCAAGCACTTTTATTAATCACTCACTAATCATATCTCTAACAATCACATGTTATATGTGTGCCAGATATAATATTCAGAGCTGGGGATCAAAATATAAGTAAGCAATGGTTTCTGCCCTCATTCTTGAAAAGCTTACCATCTAATTTGGGGGCAGAATTAGGGGTATCAGTTATATGACAAAAAATACAAATTTATCATGATTAATGAATTATCATATTTATAAACTAAAGAATTCTTGTAGCCACATTGACATTAATAGAAAAAACGGATTTTCCAAATCTCTCAATTCAGGAAATAGAATATAAGTTTCACTTATAAATGGGAAATAAATGAATTTATAATTTAGAAAGGGAGGGCAGATGAGGAATAATTTCATAAAATATAAGAATATAGTAGCATTTCTCTTTGAGCCACGATTGAAACAAACAAAAATGTGACACAAACTCACACGCAGTAAACAACTTCACAGAGGTGAAAGCACACAATTATACCTAGAAGACCTGCAAAATCTTCACAAAGAGGGTGATACCTGAGGTTGTTCTTCAGAAATAAATAGTAGCTTATCATGTAGAGAGTGGGCGAGTAAGCAGACTGACAAGGGGTGTGAAGAAGCAGATGTGTAAACCAAAATTCAAGGAAGGTACATCTGTGGTTATAGTGCCATCTGGGGAAGGGGCCTTCTTTACCATACTAGCAAAGCTGATTTATCTTGTAAGTAATAAGGATGTGTTGGAAATGTTGTATAAGCAAGAAATTGAAGTCTATGATTTAGATGGAAACTTTCACGGTAGAATGGAAGATCGCCTGGGAGGCGGTAAGCGTGGAAACCTAGAGACATGTTAAGATATTCTGCCAGCCACTAGCTGTGGGAATTTGGCACATTACTTCACCTTAGGTTTCCCGTCTTTGAAAATTTTTGTAACATTTTTGAAGAGATAACACATATTAACATATTAAACAATATATTAAAACTCAATATTATTGATTATTAATTTTAATAAAGCAGGACAAAGTAAAGCAGTAACAGTGGTGACAACACAAATTTAATTTTAGAAATGTTAAGGAGTTATGCTTAATTTGTGCTTATATGTAGATCAAGGAAAATCATTTCTTGTGAGTAATAGTAAGAGCAGATTTTACAGAATAATGTATTTTTGTTGTTGTTTTATGTTCATATAAAGTTGGAGATCATTGTGTCAATGCAGGAAAAGTTTCTTAACTGTTGAATCACTCATAGTCTTTCATATTAATGCATATTATGACTCTCCATGAGGAAGATACTGGTCAGGGTTTCCCAAGCTTAATTAAACTTTTTATTTATTTATTTTTTATTTTTTGTAAGGAGTATCATCCTTGCTCTTAGCAGAAAATGTGGAATGATACCAAGTAGTTTAAAAATCTCAGGAAATTGAAGGGCCAACAGTGTAGTCCCAAGGAAGGTTCTGAAGAAGAATAATTACGTATGGATTACTCTTGTCTGGATTTGCTTTTCAAAATATTTGTATGGAAATATTTTAATTTGAAATTTAATAGTATGGTAAACAGAAAAATAGCCCCCAAAGGATGCCCAAGCCCTAAACCCTGGACCCTGTAAATATGTTAAATTACATGGCAAAAAGAAATTTGCAGATGGAATTACATTATGGACCTTAAAAGATCAAGCTTGCTTATCTGGGTAGACACATGACCAATCAGAAGCAGTAGAGGAAGACTGAAGGGTAGGTCAGAGAATTTCAACTATAGTAGGAGAGGAAGGAGAGACTGGAAGCACGAGAAAGTCTTGGCATACTGTTGTTGGCTTTGAAAATGGAAGAAGAGGAGCACAGAACAAAGAATGTGGGCAGGCTGCAGAAGCTGGAAACAGCCTTCAGTTCATGGCCAGGAAGGAAATGGGACCTCAGTCCTATGACCTTAAGGAACTAAATTTTTATAAACAAAATTCATGCTGAATGAGCATGGAAGCAGATTTTTCCCTGAATTCTCCAGAAAGCAACACTCTTGATGAAAGCTTGATATTACCTCAGTGAGACCTGTGTCAGGTTTCTGGCCCACAGAAATATATATATTCTTATAAATATAAATATATAAATATATATGCTGAAAACGAATTTGTCACTTAATACATTTTCACAAAATAAACACACTCATGTAACCAGTACCCAGATAAAGAAAGGGAACACCACTCCGGAAACTCCCAGGCTGACTCTTTTCAGTTATACTACTGTCCTGATTTTTAAAAGAACACTTTTACCTATTTTTGAATTTTATGTATATGGGACTGTTCATTATGTATTAGTTCATGTTTGAACTCTTTCCCAAAAATTATGTTTGTGAGATTCCTCCATGTTGTTTTATTTATTTCTCATGATTATACAGTACTACATTATATGGCTATAGAGAAATTTTTATTTATGGATTCTATTATTGCAGGACATTTTCTCTAGTTTTTGTTTTGCTACTGTGCACAGTCTTATACTTCTATTTTGGGGAATATAGATAAATATTTTTGTTGAGTTTATGCTTAGGAATGAAATTGCTGGGTCATAATTTATATGTGTGTATGTATGTATATGCATGTGCATATGAGTGTATATGTATGTCTGTGTATATGCGTGCATGTATGTATGCGTGCATATGTATGTATATGCCACTTTAGTAAATACTTACATATACTTTTCTCATATTGCTGTACCAATTCATTCACCTATCAGCAGCATATGATTCTTGCGAGATTTCATAGTTTCATAGGCACTGTACACTTATTGCAATACAACTCAGATACACAGTCATCTTTCCAGACTACTAATTTTATAACAGTTATGGAAGGGGCCCTGAACAGCTTCCAAAAACTATTGGTTATATTTCTGTAACATATACTTTTAACAAATACGATTGTCTTCAGTCATATTTTCCTATTTGTTTTAGCTTCTGAA
This sequence comes from Dasypus novemcinctus, assembly GCF_030445035.2. Taxonomy (NCBI): domain Eukaryota; kingdom Metazoa; phylum Chordata; class Mammalia; order Cingulata; family Dasypodidae; genus Dasypus; species Dasypus novemcinctus. Next base: position 72,236,189 of record NC_080675.1, read on the forward strand.
AGCAGGCATGATGTCTTTCTTGTTTGTTTGTTATATAAGCAACAATTTGCAGAAATGGCTGGCAGCAAAAGACACTGATTTCAATGATTTTATATAAGAATGGGTGAGTTAATGTTCATTCTTTCCTTATTTAAAGAATCACTTTTTTAATAAAAGAAATGAATACTTGAGTACTATATAGTTTAGAGAAATACATTAATACTAGATGTTAATGTATATGAGCACATAGCTATTTTTAGTGCTTTACACTATTTTATAATTTTGAATTTTCTTGATTGTTGATGACTGGTAAAATTATATTTGTTGCCATTTGCATGCACTAATTCAGAATTTAGAACCACGTTATGTGATATTTTTGAGCAGAACCACATATTTTCTACACATTCAATATGTCAGAATTAGATGTCACATTTAGAATCAGAGAATACTTTGTAGGTTACAAAAAGATGTAGAATATTGGGAAAATAGAGAAAACCACAAAAAAGAAAAAAATAAATGATAAACCTTACACACAAATGCTTTGGTTTAAATACATTTAAAATATGTAAATATATATATGCACATAGTGGAAAGAGGGTATACCATTTATGGTATGTATATAAATAAATATGGATGCAATAAATGCAGATATGCTCAATCCTCAATCAAACATACAAAATTTTTTCTGATAAAATAGTGTAAATGCTGTTTTACAAACTGGCTTTCCCACTATGTATATTAAAATAATTTAATCATGACTTCCTTTAAAAAGTATTTAAAAATACTATGCATAATGGCTGCTTATGAATTCATCTTGTAGTTTAACCATAAATGAATTTCATTACTTATTGTTAGTTATTCAAATTGGTTCCAAATAATTGCTAAAAAATCACTATTTCAGCAAATATAATGATAGATATTTAAGCATATCCACTATTATTTTCTTAAGATAAATTCCTATAAGCTAAATTTCTGTGTTAAAAAATAAGCATGTTTTTAGACTCTTGATACTTATTTCTAAATTGACCCCCATAAAACTAAAGCTTTTTAATTTCACATTTTAATTTGGAAAACAAGCCATATTCAGATTTTTTTATTCTCCGTACAATTAATTTAATTTGAAAGATTTCTAATCTTATCCTTTATATTAATAATTCACTGCTATTTTAAAAAATGAAAGGAAAAGAGATTCACATGCAGTAGATTCCTTGTGTTTGCTTGCATTAGCTTGGAAGAGATAACTGTGAATATTTGTGAGTGAATTGTTAACTAACAGTAACTTGACATTGGGCATGGTGGGAGTATTTATACCACAAACATCAGAAAATGCTACACATCAGGGCTTTACTTTATTCAGAGTCAATTACTAGCACAGCATTCATTATGTGTCATCAGTAGCAGAGTGGTTGAAGCAGTAATGGATGGCATATTGATATTAATAAACAGACTTTCAAAATGTCATTAATGATTTTTATACTAAATAAAAGCTTATGAGAATATCCATATTACCACACTCAAAATCATTGTGAATTACATATTTAAAAACATCCATTTGAGAATTTGTCATCTGTATTTCTTCTGTTACACCTGCATTTGTGACATTGTCTCCATCACTTTCTTAAGTCTAAGTAAGCAACAAAACAATAAATTAGATGTGATTTTTACCAAGTTCCATGGTAAAAGAATATTCACTTCGTTTTAAATTTAATTGATTTAAATACAAATTTATATAATTTAATTTTTAACAATAGCTGTTTTTAACAGTCAGATCACAAAATACCTGAAAGATTAACAAGCAGCTCTAGTGAAGTGGTATATGTTGGCTCCAGCACAACCCTCTAGCCTATGAGCGGCAACTCTACATGTAAATATATGCCCAGCAAGAATGAGTGCAAATGTCTACAATAATATATGCACAAGAATGCTCACAGCAGCCTTATTCATAATAGCTGAAACCTGGAAAAAATGATAGGACCATCAAAAGGAGAATTCACCAAGAAATTTCGATATATTCATACAATAGAATACTACAAAGCTATAATAAAATCAGCAAGAAAAAGACAAAAATTGTTTAAATGGGCAAAGGTCTTCATGACTAAAATTTAAGAAGAACAACAATAAAAAGTGTTGGTAAAGATGAGTACCAATTAAAATGCTCATATATTCCTCATAGTAATAAAATGTTCTTTATCTACTTTGGAAAACACATTAGCAGTTAGGTTCCAGTTAAAATTTTGTTTTAAGTAATACATTGTTAAATATTTAACAACCAGATCTCTAAAAAATATGCATATAATATATGCATATAATATAATATGTATGCATATAAGTACATACATAAGTTTATGCATATAATATGCATATATTATAAAATGTATGCATATAAGTACATACATAAGTTTATTATAAATTTCATTGATATAAAAGATGTATAGCAATTAATTTACAAATAATTATAAAATACACGATTTCATTTATTGTGAATTCTGTGTAGTTAATTTATTTTAACAAAATGCTGTTTTGTGTCTACAGCCAAACTAGGGGTGCAATCTGTTGAGTAAGTGTAGTTCTGACATAAATATTCATTGATATTTTTGTTTACATTTAAAAGCAAGATAAAATTTTAAAGTGTATTGATCTGTAGACATTGCATTGCAAATATCACAAAAAAACTGATGAAATATTTTTGCTAGCATTCACAAATTATTACCTAGGAAAGAAGTCATACACACCATTAACATTCATCAACAAGGACTAACTGTGTAAAAAACAAATAAATATACTGTTCACTTAGTATTATTTTAGTTGTTTTCTAGCTCTCTGAAGGATATAGCTCTTTTGGCTCTCTCAAGCTACCTATAAGACGATACAATTCCAAGGTTACAATTTCCCTACTTAAGGGACAAAGGGAAAAAAAGATATCTATTATTGATGCATACAGAAAACATTTATGCCTGGGAGTGCTGCACCAGACTCTTTATAATTGTTAAAGGATATTTTAAATTATTTTAAACTGCACTTAAGCATCAATAAAAGCTTTTACATTCTTCATTTGGAATTTTTATGTTTTTATGCTTATTATTATTATTCTGAAATATTTAATAGGTATGATTAAATAATAACAATTTATTCCATGATACCAATGCCAAAATGTCCTTCAGGAAAGCTTGTTTGACAATAACAACAAAATAACTTTCACTAATGGTATTAAATTAATTTCTTTTACAAGGGAACAAAGACATTTAGAGATATTCACTAACTAACCAACATTCATGTTTCTTGAATTCCTTAGTGACAGCAACTTTACACTGGTGATGAAAAAGACATAGAAATATTTAGTAACTTCTTTAAAGTTATGCGATGATCCTACTAGATTGATTCTTTTTTGTCTACATCTTTTTGAACATTGCAGATCATTTAATAGGTTACTGGATATTTCAGTTAGGCAAGAGTGATCTTTAATGGTTTATGAACATTTCCAAGTTGTCTGAGTAATTAACCTTCTGAATAATCATGAAATTAAAATTACAGATTGGAATTAAATGGGTGAATGAAAAGGAGGAAGAATTAAGAAGAAACAGAATGCCTGAATAATGTGACTATTTATATCAAGGACAGAATGTGTGTCTTGATTTGTTGAATCTTTGCCTGTTCCCCTCTATATCATCCAAGCTAGGAATATGTGCGCACAGCATGCATTAGCAATACCTGCTGGTTAGGAATTGAATTAGCTGAAGCCAGGGGAGTTCAATAGAAAGACCTCAGCAAGGGTATAGCAATAGGTTCACAAGGCATTTAAATCAGGAAGAAAAAAAGCTGATCCTTGTCAAAGTCCCTCTACAGAAATAGTTGTGGTGAGTTTGAAGTATTTTTTTTTCCCCAAACATTTACAGTTGGTTTTATTATAAAGAAAAGCATTAGGTTCATATTTAGCCTGAACTTTTAGTTCCTTTCTTCCAGAATACAGATGTCTTGCACTTATCCTCATGAAAATCATCATATAGAACCACCAGAGAAAAAGCAATATGGTTGCTGTGTGGGTTCCAAGCCTGGCAACAGTAACCAATACGAAAATTTTTAAAAAGCGATCAATACTATTCAGACAATATAGCCCTCGTTATTTGGAGTTATTGCTATTAAATTCTCTTAGGAATTAAGTACACATCACTTAATACTATAAAATCTAGGCAAGCATCTCATTCTTGAAGAAGACTCCTCTTTTAAAACAATCTTCACTGAATTCAAAAAGCAGCTTTGCAATGACCATCATATCCTCTTAAATACTCAGCAAATCCATTCTCTTTGTTTTCTATGCTGATAATTCTTTTGTCAGGAAGGGGGAGTTGTTAATAGAACACTGAAATAATAGAAAGTATGAAAGCATATGCCATTCTGACTAATTTGTGAAATTAAAAAACTCTGTTCTGCAGTATTTAGAATAGATATTTTGGGGGCACAAAGACATTCAGAGGGGACAAACAAAATTCAATATTGAATGCTGAAGCTCCTTTAAAATATATATAAATAAACAACGACAAAATGATATTCTCCAATAGCCTGGCTCCCCTTAGGGGAAAAAAAAGACATAATATTTTGAAAATTGCTTTCCTTTTACTCTCCTTGAAGGAAAGAATGGTTTCTGGTTATATGTTTAGTGGCAATAAGCCAAGATAAAGCCCACACATTCAGGGACAACAATATTTTTAGTATTATCTGTTAGAAGTCAACATTTCACAGATTAGACTAAGGGAAGTTAATTTAATTTATTTGCAAAATTTTTGAATAATTATTCATTTGTAAGGCAGGCATTACAATGACTTTTCAAAAAAATTGACCTAGGCATGATTTAGGGTTTTTTATTTTTTTCTTATGTTTATTTCTTCACTCCCTCCACCCCCATCTAAGTTTCTTTTGGGACTTCATGGGAGAGAACAGGGAGAAAGAAGACATATCTACTAAGAAGAGGAAAAACATTATTTCTTCCACTCTTCTTAATTTAGCTTAAGGTCCCTGTGTTCATAGCTCTAAGTGCAGAGAATGCTGTGGAGTGCTAGAGGAAAGAATCAAATGAAGACCTTTCTCCCTAGAATTGTAGCTCTCATCCACTATGGTACCATTCAATCCAAGTCCTACCTCATAGAAGCATCTCCCCTGGACAGAGAGTTCTGGGTATTGCTTATGCCCTCCATAGCCATATATTTTCCAAAATGAAATGCATGATATTAGAATCTCACAATAGTTGCTAGCTTATGTAAAAGATCATCAAAGAAAAAACACACTTGTCAGAATCAAATTTTCCTTTGATTTATTAACCTTGAAAAAGTAACACAAACAATGTAGAGGAGCTCTATATTTGCACTTATCAAGACACATATGTCTTCCTTTGGGTGTGATGAATTCTAACTCTGATTATATATTCTATATATTCCCGAAAGGCAAATAATATTTTAAAAGTCTTAATTTTCTCAGACATGACTTAGCTTACCTATGTACTAGCATTATTTTAAGTATTTTCAAATAATGATGGATCATACCAGATTCCATTATTTTTTCCTTTATTAAGATTTTTAAAATCTCTGATGGGAAAAATTATACTTTTAATATTCAGGTATTATCAACCCTTCTCACATATTTTCTTGGATTTGGAATTCTGTCCAATTCAGTGCCTAATTATTAAATAATCTATTTCCACATTAGTTTATGTGGCATGCTATGATAGGGTAAATTTTAACACATAATGTGTATGGGTTAAATAGATTAATAATGCTTATTGGCATTCTGTGGATTTTTTTTAAATCTTTGTGATTGCATTAATGATAAACCTACACTCACCTAATTCTCTTTCTTAGCATTTGGTGTACTTTAGCAAGCAAAACTACCCATCAGAATAAAAAAAGAGTGAAAATTATCAGATGCACTATTTTGTATTTATTTCTCAAGTCAAAATGAAACTTTCTATTTTTCAGAAAATTGTTCTTGAGCTTTGACTCTATATCCATCTCAGACACTGCATGATATTTTCAATGTAGATTCATGTATACATGTTAACGTTGCTCAGGTATACACAATTCCTGTAATTCCACAATTCTAATAATGAGTACAGTTATGGATTGAATTATATTCCTCAAAAAGATATATTCGGGGGTGTGGATGTAGCTCAAGTGGTTGAGCACCTGTTTCCCCCTCCTAAAAACAAACAAACAAACAAATGATAAAACTAACTCTAAGGTCCTAATCCAATATGGCTGGTGTTCTCATAAGGAGAGGAAATTTGGAGACAGTAATGAGACAATAGCAGACACACAAAGAAATTATCATGAGATGGAGGAGGACTGAGTTATGGTACAAGCCAAGGAACATCATGAATTATCAGCCATCACCAGAATCCTACAGACTTCAAAGAAGTATTGCCTTAACTACATTTGATTTGGATTTCAGATCTCCAGAATTTTGAGACAGTACATTTCTGTCGTTTAAGCAAATTAGTCGGTGGTACTTTGTTAACAGCAGCCCTAGGAAACTAAGACAAATACATTTGCGAAAAATTGGCCTATAAGAAATAATTAAATAGAATTGTCCTGGCATTTAGTTTTCCTTGGTATGGTTTCATTGTGAGTTTCAAGGCTGAAGATCATTTTACAAACTCTTCAAAACGACTTTAACTATATTAAAGCTGCTACTCTTAAAGCAGAGCAATTCTTTGTATATGCAAAGGATTGTATATGCAAGAAATACACTCTTTAAAAATGCCCTGACATAACTGAAAAAAAAATGTTCCTATTCCCTTTTGCTGCCTGATTCTCTCCATCTTTATACGGTAAATATAATCCACTGTCTCCTATTACAGGTAAATTCTTATTTACTGCTAAATTGGGTTATCTTGGCCAGACTCTGTAGCCTTTAGGTTGCTTTTGGTCAATAAAATTAGTCCTTCTTTCAAACTCATATCTGATCCAGAGCTCTCCCCGTCCACCATTACAACCCAGAGCAAGAAGCCAAAAATGGGTATGGGAGTAGATTCTGCCCTGGCTTGATTTACTCCATCACCCCCTTTTTAGCCCAAGCCTGTCACCACTGAAGCAGGGTAGAAGGATGGGGAAAAAGTTCATATTTCTTTAACTCTGCAGGCTAAGGCAACTTGACTGTTGGTGCCCTCAGTGTGACCAATTTTGTTTTTCAAATGCTGGTTCTTTTGTGAAGTATGCATGAAAATTTTTCAAAGTCTCTTTAGGGTCTTGCAAATTCCATGTTCCCTGATGTGTGAAGCCAAGTGGACACAGGTTCTTCTACCTTTCAACTACCCAGACCTTGATGCTTGGATTGCTTTTTTTTTAAGCAATCCCTTGCATAGGAAACTGACAAGACTATTCAAGCTTAATCAGCTTCCCAAGTAACTTTTAGGCTTAAAGAAAATTTACCCATCTTACCTCTGTCAAATAATATTGCACTTCTTTCATTCCATTCTGCCTTACTGCTTCTATCTTTCTCTATCCTTATGAAGGCACAGGCTGAACAGTAAAAGTACTGTCTGAGCAGATGTCCCACAAAGAGGGAAAGGGCTATGCAAAAAGGGAGAGAAAAGAATGCCTCTCTTGAAAGCATTCCCAATCTCTATGTGAAAGTCCATTTTGATGCATTAGTGTGCTTATACAGAGATAAAGGGACTGCCTTGCAGAATAAGTACTGCAAACCTCACAAGGCCAAAGTGTCTGCTATTGGTTAACAGTGAGGTAAGATCTGGTCCCAGTTGTTGTTGGACAGCATTAGAACAGAATGCAGTTAGACCTTCATATTCCTCAGCTTTGGTCCTACTCCCAAAATCAGAGGCAACAAAAAAGTTTCATTTACTATCCAATAACAAATATACAAACACATACACATAAATACACATCTATATATTATAAGCATACATATACATAGATTTTCAGATGTATATATGTATTTACATGCTTATAAATTATGTGTTTCCTTTTTCTTCATGCCTTCCTGATATATTTGCACCGTTAATGGTATATAAAAAATTTTGCTGATTACCAAAGGAAAAAATGTCTCTTTGTAAAGAGCATATAGTAGAAAATTCACAAATTTATCAACACTACTACCCCATTTATCGAGAGATAATTATGTTCTAGGGGTAATGGAACTGTGACAATTTAAACTTTAAACAATGTGTGAAATAACTAAAACAAAAGTTCAGGTTCATGAAAATGTTTATTATTCCCCTTTCTCTGTACTCCAAGCAAAGTGCTTTTATTCATAGGGACGTTTTACATCTTTTGTGATTTTTTTCTAAGGATGAAGAATGTATCATTTCTGAGCTCATCTTGAGAGTTAAATATTTGCAGTGGGGTCACTTTATTATTTTTGTAATACAGTGAATTCTGAGAATTACTCAAAACCAAATTTCAAAAGTTAACAAAATAAAGAAAGTTTTTTCACCAGCTTAATTTATTTTGGATTGAATGGTATTTGTGGATGACCTATTACTCTCATCTAGAACCATTACTTTAATATGAACACCAAAGATTTCCATCTACATTTCCAAAATCTTTTTCTCTCCACCTCATTTATTCACCCATTAGTTTTCAATGCTCCCCGGACTACTTTTAACCCTATTTAAAGTCATGAGGTCTATTTGACTTCATAATATTTGACAGGTGTTTTATTTCCAAGTATAAGCATCTGCTTAAATTGTTCAGACCAGAGGGTTATTTGAGCTACTTGTTTACTGAAAAATTTTTTGTCCTTATACAAAATAGGGAGTATTTTCAGTCTACAGTCCCAAAAGCATAGTGATATAATGAAATACAGCAAATGGTGGTCTATATATATAATTCTGTCCCCAGGTATCTTCTTTCTCGAAAGGTCACTTGAATTCTGGAACTACTATATAGGTACTTCTTAAGTTCCTATATTTCATTTTGCCTTTGTTTTTTAAAAAAATCATCCTATTTAAGAAGTAAAACTTTACAATAATGAAAAAATTGCCTTCCATCCCCAGGTATCACATATTTTCTTCTATCACATAGTTTTTTCCCTAAATCTCTCCTTCTAAAACACATTACATCCCCATATTTGGGTATCAATAACATTTTATTAATACTATTTATCATAATTAACAAGTAATTTGATAAAGATGGAGAGAGCATGTTTATCAAATATTAAGTTGAAATAAAGTAAAATGGGCATCTCAAGCACTGTTATGTAATTAGCAAACAAGAGTTTGGCAGACAATCAGGACAGGTCAAGGTTAATAGGAACAAATGTCCTAGATATAATTGGATACAAAGAGCAAACAGATCTCAATCAATGTGATTTGAGCTCTTGGATTTAACTGCATCAGCTCCAAATTGCCAATGAAGTGACCAAACAAAATGCAAATAATTAAACAAATATTTTAATAATTAAATGAATAAATATAAATGAAACAGAAAAAGGAACTTAGAAGATAGATAACATTGTAAAAGGCATAAAAGATTTTCAGCTACTTATTAAAAAAAATGAGCCCACACTAAAGCTTAATCTTTGAGGACCCTTGAATGCAAAGTAAAATTTTTTAGGGCATATCTTCACTGGAATCCTACTGATACCCTGAGTTAGCCAGGGTTCTACAGAGAAACCAAACTGACAGGATATACACATACACACAAACACGCACATGTATAGTACACACACACACATATATATGTATATATCTATATCTATATATATATATATGATTTAGAATAGGACAGCTCATACATTTCCAATAATGTCACTCTATAAAGGCTGCTCAAAGAGTAAATAGATCGAAACAAAAACTAAAAAAAAAAAAAAAAAATTGCTTTAAAAAAAAAAAAACTAATTTGAAGGATCTGAGCAACTCTATCACTATAAAGAGAAATACCCCAAGAAAAAAGGAGAAATTAGGAGATGGTTATTATATGAAAAGTTAAAGTCAATAAAGTTAAGAAAGTAGAAGTGAATGATATATTGCATAGTGCTCTATAGCCGATAAATTACTATACATGACAAGCATCGGATTGTCTTAGCTCTTGGCTGAAAATCACACAATGGACAACTGTAGCTATACCACTAAAACAATGTTTAGGATCACCTTGCAGATAATTGTTGCAGGGAAGACTTCCCATTGGGAAGGACAATGATCAATGTGCTTGGTTATAAATCTGTCTGGAAGGAAAGATGACCGGGAGCATGGGTCTTCTCTAATTCATAGGTAGTACCTAACATTTTAGTTGAATGATTAAGAACTTGGGAGAAATATATTTGGAAAATTCACAATAAGAAATTTTCTGTAGGTGACATGTGAATAAATCTCTCTGAATTGGCCTGGAAGATGAAGATATTTGTGTCCCTGTGTGCTCATCAAACAGCAACCTCAGCAAAGGAAAATCTTAATCAGGTGGATACGATGACTTTTTCAGTGGATGTTAGTGTCTTTCTCCAGTCACTTCTGTCCTTGTCCAGTAAGCTCCTGATAAACATGGCCATAGCTGCTGGAATGCAGGGATGGATGAGTTTAGTGATGTGAACATACATTCACCTAGGCTGACTTTGGCTGTAGTCACACCTCAATGTGCAAATTGTCAGTCACAGAGATCAAGATTCATCTTCTAATATGGCATGATTCCCTAAGAAAGACAGTTAACTACCTAATGACAGGTTGATTATATTACACCACTTAAAACATAAAAGAGGCAGTATGTTGTTCTCAAGGGAACAGAAATTAATTCTGGATATAGATTTACCTTCCCTGCCCACAATGTTTCTGATATGGTCAACATCGCACTTTATAGGAAATAATGTGTGGCTATGAATGCACAATCTTGGAATTTACTGATATTACCATGTTCACTAATACCCTGAAATAACCAATTTGATAGAAAAAGGGAATGGCTTTTTGCAGATTCATTTATGGCGCTATTGTGTGGTACTGCATAGTGGTGCTGGGGCAAAGTCTTCCAGGATTTGGGATATATTTTGAAAAAGTCACCAATTTATGGTGCCTTTTTTCCTATAAACAGCACTAAAAAGCCTAGTAGTCATGTGAAAACGAGAATAGCTCCTTTCACTATTACTCCTTATACTCCTCTAGTGAAAATTGTGCTTCCCATCAATGCAACTCTGAGCTCTGCTAGTCTAGAGCACGTAGTTCCAAAGGGAGGAGTGTTTGTACCTAGGAGCACAGCAATAGGTCCCTTAAACTCAAAAATGAGATTGTCACCTGAACACTTTGGGCTCCTCATGACAATGAACCAATGAATAATGAACCAAACTGTGAAGAAGGCATCAATTAATCCTAATTATTAAGAAGAAATGGCATGGCTAAATAGAGTCAAAATAAGAAGAATTAGGTCTGGAATCTCCAGAGGGCATAAACTTAGGAGTTTCATGTCCTGTGATGCGTCAATGGAAAAGTGCAACATACAAGTATGGGAAAGACTAGTAAGATCATAGACCGTTCCAGAGTAAAAGCTGCTCAAGAATAAGTTTTCTGTTACCTTGCCAGGCAAAAACAAACAAACAAACAAAAAAAACATGACCATCTGAGGTGCTTGTTGAGAGAAAAGGGAAAAACTGGTGCATATACCAGTTTGGACCTTATGACATGCTACAAAAAAGAGGACTGTAGTAATTATGAGAATTTCTTATTTATTATATTGACATTAAATATATAATTTATGGTTTTGTTAAAATATGTAATACATTCTGATATATAGTTTATATTGTATCAATTTAAGGAAGTAATACTCATAAGTCATATATAACATAAAATATAATTATATATATTCAATTTAAGGAAAAAATGCTCATAACTCTTTATTCCTTTCTTCTGTAACTAGTCTATGGTCCAAGTTGTTATATATGTATATTTGTATGTAAAAAAACACACACACATAAAGACAGCACATATATATATGTTTATGTGTGTATATGTATATATGCATGTATGCATATAAGTGTATAGTATATATTTTACATATATTGCATCTTTGTATACATGTTTACATAATATATACAGTATGAATGTATATATGCAATATGTGTGTGTGTATATATGTATCACTTATTCCACTTTCATTAGATATTTTAATAGTGATTACCTTATTTCTCACTATTTATGTTACAAGCTGTTAAAGGGGGAGATAAATTACATATCCACACTATTCAAAATAGATGAAGTGACATGGGACATTGTATCAACTTTCTTTGGAGCCGGTGTTTCTGCATGATGGAACTGGACTCAGATGGGATCTCTTTTCACAAGACTTTCATGCTACTTTACTGGAATTGTAGTTGGTGTTGGGGTTTAAGATATATTTAGGGGATTTGAATCTCTGGACTGACAATATGATAGCCACACCCTGAACCTCAACAGACTTCAACTCCTACACTCTGATTTATTGGACTTACCCCACTCAGCTAACATGGAGTTGAAGAATGTCAACCACCACACCATGGAACCTAGAGTGCCTACAACTGAAAGCAGGAGGATTGCATCCAGTATCCATGTGGAATCTAAGCCCCCTCTTGACATAGATGTGCAATGGACACAACCAATCCAATGTCCACAGAGAAAATGTGGCATTGGTGTGGGAAGGGTGGCCATGGTGGCTGCTGGGTGCGGGGAATGGGAGATAGAGATGAGATGTGGAGGCGCTTTCGGGACTTGGAGTTGTCCTGGGTGGTGCTTCACGGACAATTACGGGACATTGTAGATCCCCCCAGGGCCCACTGGATGGAACATGGGAGAGTGTGGGCTATGATGTGGACCATTAACTATGAGGTGCAGCGATGCCCAGAGATGTACTTACCAAATGCAATGGATGTGTCATGATGATGGGAGAGAGTGTTGCTGTGGGGGGAGTGGGGGGTGGGGGCGGTGGGGTTGAATGGGACTTCATATTTTTTGAATGTAATATTTTTTAAAAAATGAATAAAAAAAAAAGGCTGTATAGGGGACAGTTGTATAATTTTGCTACCACTTTATTGGGAAAGAATATGTGGTTAAGGTAATGAATAGGAATGCCAAGCCTTCAGTCATGGGCTATGATGTTACATTGCATAGATCTGTCTAGGCTGGAGCTATGTTTCCTAGAATTCCTAGTATGGTTAAAGGATAAAAGTTGCCAAAAGGGAAATTTGTATGGCATGTAGAAGGAAGAAATTAGTAAGAATCATTAATCTTTGAAGGTTATTGTAGTGAGATAGAAAAACTTAGTAGTGTTAGATAAACCAGTGGGTTCCAGCTTGTCCTTGCCTCTGTCATTCCATGTCCAGTTCTTCTTTCCAACCACTGACTAGCAGGCCTACCACCAGACACAGCAACAACAGTCTTGCATACATTTCTCCACCATTTTCCTTCTATGAGTCTGTTCTGGTAGATTAGTATTCCCAGCTTTCTACATTTCCTACAATTCAGGTTTGTCCATCTATGCCAGAGCTTCAGAAACACTAGTTAGTGAATTTTCTCTGTATCTCTAAGTGCACATTCTGGATTTTACCTCCTTTACTACATTCCTTATTCCTTAACACATAGCGTTTTTTTCTTCCCTGATCAAACCCTGACTGATAAACAGTTATATTTATTAATATGTGAGGTACAACAAAGATAAAAGTTTCATTATGTTCTATGTGTCAAGCAAAATTATATTGAAGTCAAAGACAAAACTGGTGAGAAATATAAGAAAAAAAAATCTTAAATTCTTTAATATATTTAGATTTGCTTTTTATAGATCAACTACATGAAAATTCAAATGAATATTATAAGTATATAGAATCGGCCAGGGAGACAAATTTTGCCAAATCAAAACAAAACAAAACAAAAATGTATGGGTTGCATAATTCCAGTGCGGATAGATAAAAATAACACAAGTATATATAAAATAATTGGAAGTTAATAATTATCAAAAAGTAGCTCCTATATCTAAAAGGAAATCAATCTGTGTCTACAAAATACTTGTAAGTATGAGAACATTAGACTCAACAGTAATGAATGTATTAAAGATACAATCAGAGAGAAATCCAGTGTTCTAAATATTTTCATAAGTAAATGAATGAAACACAAGTGAAGTAAGCATTCGCCTAAGTATATTTAAAAAGTGCTACAGAAAATAATTTATGAAAATAGGAAGAAAGATTTTATAAATATTAAAGCAGAAATTAAGAAAATATTAGACAAAAATCTGTAGAATCAGAAATATTTGTATGAAAAAACTCAAGAAAATGACATATTTTAGCCCTTGTCTAATCAATAGAAGAGTAAATCCGCTACACAAATACATTACACAATTTTAAAATGAGCAAATGATATTATCATTAAATAAAAATTTTTAAATTAATTGTAATATATTTGAAGTCACTAAAAAATTTTACTTTTTAAGAAAAAAAAGAATAAGATTAATTCAGAAAAATGTACAGAATATCAACAGGCAAATGATCATTTATAAAACAGAAAAATGTTAACAATTTAATTCTTATTTAAGAAGACTAGTTAAATATTACTTTATCATTTACAGGCATTGTTTTTAATTTATTTTGAAAAAAATTTAAACTTATAGAACAGTTACAAAAAATAATACAAATCACATAAAGAGAACTGCAATATACACTTACCTTCCCCCAGGTAACCCAGCTCTACCAATTTTAACACTTTGCCATACTTGCCATATCATTCTTCCTCTCTATCCATTTTTTGAACACTTGAGTGTATACATCATGCTACTTAGACACTTATTACTGTCATGTACATTTCCTAAGAACCAAGATATTCACTTGGTGGCAACTATAAATGCAGTTAACAAGGTCAAGAAATTTAACATTGATATAGAGCTTACAGTCTGTATTGCAATTTTTCACATATACCCATAAAGTCCTTTTGAGCATTTTAAATGTAGTAAGTGCTAAGTCAGAAAGATTCTCCAAAGAAGTTAGTTTTGAGTATATTTACTGAAATTAAAGTTACAATTTGTAAAATGTTCTCATTTGCAGTAAGAGGAATTGAAAGAGGTTATTGAGCCAGGTAGAATTTGAAGAAGGATTTGGGGGATTTAAACCAAATGAAATGGCAATTCACAGAAGTATTTTGACCAGAGAATATTATAATCACATTGGCCTTTGAAAAGATCATTCGAACTAACTGAACTTTGGAAAATGGATTGGAGAGGTTTGGGGTAGAAGAGAAAGAATGCTTTAGGAAGCACTAATAGTCTAGTTGAGCGGCCATGAGGGCATGATCTGGGTGGAGTAATCATGATGGAGAAATTTGACACGTGTACTGTAGAAATATTTTGAGGGTAAAAGAACAAAATTTTATGGTGGATTTGCCATGAGGATGAGGTAGAGAAAAGTATCAAGTTTGAGCCATTGATTTCTGATTTGTAAAATTGAGTGGAGGGGGGATGTGTAATACCTAGATATTTAGATAATGCTGAGAGGTAATTCAATGAAATGAAACACATAGAAGGGGATCTTGTTTGTGGTTTGATGGTGGAAGAGGATCTAGGTCACAGTTTGGCTGATAGTGGAGGGTGGCAAAAAATAACTCAGCATTAGAAACAACGAGTTGTAAATGCCTCTGAAATAATCAAGTGGAAATATCAAGCAAATATCTAGAAAAATGTGTCTGATATTCAGTGGAAAGTTCTGGGCCAGAAAAAATTACTTGTGAATTAACCATTAAAGAGTTAATAATTAAAGTCTTAAAGGTAGAGGAGACTGCCTAAGGCAAAAATGTGTAGAATGAAATTAGACATCTGGGAACTTTACTCCAAGGATTTCAATTATGAAGGCTTAATATGAAAAGATCATGGAAAAAGACCAACCAGAGACATAATAGAGGAACAAAGAAAGTGTGGCCTCATGGAAGCCAATGAAAGGAAGCTGCTTCAATTATGAAGTGGTGCTGAAAATGTCAAAGGTTGAAGGGAGGTCAAGGAATATGAGATCCAAAGTAGGTTGATTATACTATTTCTTACTGGATTGCAGTTTAAGTAGAGTGATAGGGTCAGAAGTCAAATTGTAAGGCAGTGAGTAGTGCATGGGATTAAAGAAATGGTGACACCATTTTCAAGAATCAGACCAAAGAAAGGGCAGATAGTATCTTAGGGTTAAAGAATGGAAGAAACTAATTATTATTATTAAAGCAGAATATCCATCTAGAAAACTGCATGTATCACAAGTATATAGCTTGCTGAACATTCAACTAGTGAACCTAGCTGCCTAACCAAGACCCAGATTAAGAAAAAGACACTACTGGCACTTCGGATAATGCCTTCCCACCTCCTCCTAGTCTTTTGAATTCTACTCTTCTAAATGCCCCTCAAAGGTAAACACTAACCTAAATTCTAACAACATAGATTATTTTTGCCTGTGTTTGCACTTTGTAGAACTAGAAAAGCACACTGGGTACATTTTTGTTATTGGTATCAAAGAAAACTTATGCTTTACATGGTAGATGCTTAAAATGGCTTAATGCCATTGCACTGTAGAAATTGTCTTGAAAAGAATAACTTTGATGCAAAAGTGGCAGAAAGAAAAATCAATCCAAATTATGGGTAGAGGGATTAACCTTAGGTAGGAGGACGTACCCCTCCTCTGTTGCAAAGAAGGAAGGAACAAGGAAAATGTAAACTTATTTTTATGCCTGGTTGTGGGAAGCTGAAAAAGTTCTCTACTGATGGTTTCTATTTTTCTCTGTAGAGCAGGAGAAATATCTGCTGATGGTTGGACAAGTTTGGGGGTGGTTTTGCTCTTCAGAAGTTTACTGAGAATTCTACCATGGAGCCACAGTAAACTACAATGTAAATTATAATCCACACTTAGTGACAATGCTCCAAAATATGTTTATCAATTGTAACAAATGTACCACACTAATGAAGGATGTTGTTAAAGTGGAAAAGGTAGGAGGGGTAGGGAGTGGAGCATATGGGAATCCCCTATATATTTTATGTAACATTTATGTAATCTAAGTATCTTTAAAAAATAAAAAAGTATATATATATATAAAAGTATATATATATATATATAAATAAGTGAAAAAAATATAATAATTTGCTTCTCTCCAAAAAAAAAGCTTTTACTGAGAATGAAGATAGTTTGAAATAATTGTAGTAGAGAGTGAGAAAGAGTGTTGTTCCGATAAAGGTAGATTAGCAGGCAGTGTCATGGATTTATCTTAAAATGGTAATAATGAATTTTACATAAACAAAGTTACAATATCTTCATGGAAAATATTTTTAAATGTTTCAATGGGAAGATATGACTTCTTCCTCGATGAGAATTTTAATGATCCCTGTGATCCTTAGCTGATTTTTTAATTTAATACAATTCTATGTAAAAGTTCATTTGTGGGCTTTGTTATGCACTGCCTTAAAGAAAATCTAACACATTTACACAGAATTCATGGAACTAACCCTTACCTTCATTGGGTGTAGAATATGGTGGAAGTGGAGGTAACAACTATGAAGCATATAACTATGAAAAATGATAAAAGGTTTATAAAACTGGAAGCGATTACATTATCAGAGAAGTAAGAAGATTCTTTAAGGAAGTGAAATTTAAGCAGAATCTTACTGAGTGAGTAATGGTTAAGTCAAAAACTATGGGAGGGGAAATGAGTGAGGAGAAAAATTACAATATTTCAAGAAAAGATCATGTGTAGGACCTAGTATCAGGAAATGTTTGGGCTTTAGAATAACCAAAAATGGGTCATGAATTTGATGTTCATTGTAAGGAAAGTTGCATATAATGAGGCTAGAAAGTTATGGAAAGGTGTAGTGAGATCATAAAATTATTTCCATGGTAATCACTTCTATCTTTAAAAAAACGACCAAGTGTTAAATTTGACACTGGAGAAGAGTATGATATTGCAATGCTCAGGGTAAAAAATGGTAGTTTCCATGACTACAATGGTGTACACAGTGAGGCTTAAAATTAAATTAATAGATTTGGGAGGTAATTAATAGGGAGAATCAATTGGGTGATATTATTATATTTGAGTGGGTAAAAGAACAGGGCATGTCATGGACATTGTCCAGATTTCTCCACTGAGAAACTGAATAGATATATTGAGACAAGTGGGAAGGAGGAATTTCAGAAGAAAGATCATGAATTCGATATTGGACATGTCAATATTGAGTTTGCCAATAAAGAAACATTTACTGGGCATGTAAAGTAAAAGGCTTGATACATGGACCTAGCAAGGAGAGGCCTGAATAGGTAAGTTATTCTCAGTCTATACTATTCAGATAACTTTTGGTGATTATCACTTCTGACAAGTTAAAAAAGAATTCAGGTCTTGAGATATTATCTAGAGAAGAGAAGCTGAGAGGATTTGAGGGTCAAAGTAATGGGACAGTTCTGCTTTATTTGGCAAAATATGAATTATGTGCATGCCGGGCACTAAATGTAACATTTTTTTTTCATATACTACCTGCGCTGTTTGTTCCAAGTTAGAAGTTATAGAGAATGAAAAGAAACTAGATTCTGTTAGTAGCACTTCCCCCTCAAGTTAATCTGACTGTTGAAAAAGAGATCATTTGTTTAAATTTCAAGTCCTGAGCTATGGTGATTTTTTCCCATAAAAACTTTTTTCCTAAGCAAACATGCCTTATTGCATTAATTCAGGTTCAAAATAAAGGAGAAAAGCAAAGAAGCAATAATTCTATATTTAGGTAAAAACAAGTAAAAGAAACCACACTGTTAATTGTGAAATATTTTCTCAATTTCTAAAGTCTAAAATGTATAGTCTGTTCTATTGTCATATAGTTCATTAGAAGAGGAAGTTGACCTAAATATTTTACCATGACTTATTGCAGCTTCATGGTAAAACAAAACCCAGTTCTTTTTATTGTAAGCAGATAGTCTTCTTGAGACATGAACCCAGCACTCAACATTAAGTACAAATTTGAAGCCAATGTAATTTTAAACTTTTGGTAATAAAAGCACATAATCAAGGCAAAAAGTAAAGAGGATCATGTATTTTATATTTCCTCTTGCTGCTACAGTAAAATGGGGGAAGAGAAAAATATAAACTTGAATTAGTTTCTAAATATAGAAACATAAGCAATATTTGTTGCTAACTCAGAAAAATTTTAATGTACAAATAAAATACTGTCAAACAAAGTATTATAAAATTTTAATACGGAAGGCTATTGCAATCAGACTCAAATAAAATTAGTGAAGTTTTAATTTGCAAAATAAATAGCTAGCTTATGGTTTTATTGGCATAATTTTAGGAATTTATCTGAAGGAAAATTTTAAATCAGATGGTTCCAAAATCATCAGGGGATGGCTAATGAAGGTGTCATTCATTTTTTTTCATTTTCTATTTTGTTTTACTTAGGTACATTACAATCCTGCTGTTTTGTAACGTATCTGGCTTTATACTTTCTCCACCTCATGCAAAAAGATGCTTTCCAATATACATGTTTCCAAGAAAATACAAGCAATATCTTTGGAGGAGATGTTTCTATCATTATTCTTATGCATTTAAATTCATATTTCAGCAATGCCTACAGTTTATTTTTTCTTGAAAATTAGAAATAATGCAGAAATCTGGTTCAGTGCCGCTGAGAAATGCAATTGCCATCATTATCTTTTGTCTTAAAAGTTTTGCTTTTATATTCAGTTATGCAAAATGCTGATGTGAAATCTTTTAAATAAAAAGCTCATAAATGACCCTAAGTTGTATAACACACTTTATGCAATTCAACACTAATAAATTTGATATTCATCTTAATCAATTTCTATCCTTTAAGTAGGAGTAATTTTGTTCTGATTATATGCATTTTAAATTCAGCTTTTGTGAATTAGATAAGCCTAATTCATATTTCTGGAATTACTTATGAAATGATAGACAATCACCTTAGCAAAGTTGGATTTTACATTTAACTCAGTATGAATCAGAGCAACTAAATTCTTTAACCAACACTTACACAGCACTTGCAACATATTTACATCACATGTAGTAACTCATTTTATTATTACAAATCTTCATTTCATAGATGAGAAAATCACACCGAGAGACACATGGCTAGGCAGAGGCAGAGCCAGGATTCACCCAAGCAGTCTATCTTCAGATTTCATGCTCTTAACCACTATTCTAAACTACTTTGTAATGTATGTGACAGCAACAACAACAAAACCTACAGAAATATCATATTACAAGTCAACATTTCTTTGTTATCAATGGGTAGTTTTTAGACCAAATGACAGATTGTGCACCCTTTGCATTGATTGGTGAATCAAACAGATAGGATACCTACTGTGAGAGATGAAGAATGGAAAGAAAACACTTCTCAGATGGATTAACATTAAAGATTGAAATGAAGGAAGAGAAAGATTAATCTTGGTTAAAAGAGGGTAGAGCTGCATTTCAGACCAAAGAAACAACATGCAAAATTCTCCCAATGTGGGAAAGGCATTGTGGTGGGTCAAAGCTGTTTGTATCCCAGAAAAAAGATGTTTTTAGTTAATCCATTCCTGTCAGTATGAACTCATTTTAAGTAGGAACCTTTTAAGAGACAACTTCAGTTAAGGTGTGACCCTCCTCATTCAGGTTGGGTCTTAGTCCTCTTACTGGAATCCTTTATAAATGGAAGCAAGACAAAGAAAGAAAGCCATTGCAGCAAGAAGGTGAAAACAATGACATCCAGAAGAGAAGGGAGAGACTCACCTTGTGTCTAGCCATGTGGCAGAGTAGCCAAGATGTGCAAGTAGCCGTTCTTTGGAAGAAATTTATATTAAAAAACTACCAAAGAGAAAAATATGTTTGGAAATTAAAGTTATGACAGATGAAGTTAAAAGAAGAGTTAAATATATATTTGAATATAATTTTCAGGAATTAGAACACAATGAAAATAGATGGCAAATAGAAAATATAAGAAAAGGAAAAGCCCAAAACCCAGGGATCCAATGTGTAATAAATATAATTTAATTTTTTAATGAATATAGGAAGTAGAGAGGGTGAAATGACAATAAAAAATAATAATTTTAAACTCCCAGAACTAAAAGGAATAAGATCAGGTATAAATGAAGATCCTGAAATGTACAGAGAAAAATCAAGTCATAACAAAAGAATGAAGAATCAAAATGGTATTGGACTTCATAACATCAAGACTGAAAACTAGCGGACAATAGAGAAATTACTTTAAAATCATAAATGAAATAACTTCATCCCAGAATTTTTTCTTACTCAGCAAACTATCCTTCAAAATAGAGGAGAAAATAAAGAAAATTTTTAAAACATATAACAACTCACAATTGTAACAACTTACAATATTACCTGCCAATCAGAGACTAGTAGGAAGCTACCAAAAGTGTCCCTGCACAAAGAGGAAACAAATAAAAATGAAAAAGGCATAGCATTTAGGAAAAATGTATCCAGCGTAGGAGAAGAAAAGGAAGTTCTGGGATGAAGGCAAATGGAATCCAAAATTAGATAAAATGGCATTCAGATGGAAGCCAAAGGACTAAGGCCCATGAAAGCAAGACCTCTGTATCTCTCTTAAAACAAAAAAGAAAGAAAAGGAAAGAAAGAAATGAAAAAAAGAGAAAATATCTCTCTGAACATGTGGAAACATATGCATATGGTAGAGGTATTAGATCAATTTGAAAATTTAAAGATGAATTCAAAGAAAACCAGGTAAAATAAAAAATAAGTTTATTATTCAATCAAGGAAAAATGAAGGGTTAGAGAGAGAAGGAATATGGTATTAGTGAACAATACTTAAATCAGTAGGATTAATACATGTCTCTTTGTTCAAGAGATAATAGACTATGTCATTTTAAGAAGGAAATTGAAATTCTTCATGGAAAAAAAAAAGGAGTAAACTGTCTTTGGAAATAGGGTTATACTGTAGTCAAAGCACACATCAATCTTCATACCCTACCCAGAGGATCAGAACCAACCTCTGTCTCTGTTGGAACTGAAGAGGAGCTACATTAGGTGGCTAAGAATTAAGAGTTTGGGTAGAGTGCTTGAGACAAGAAGCATTACACATTTTTTAAGAATTCTATGTGACTTTCCATCTACAAAATGAGATTATTATAATCTTCCCTCCTAGATTTGTTGTAAATGCCTGAAGTATAAATAAAATTATTTGAATACTGCTTTAATTGCTTCTTCAGTTAGACAGAGGCAGCCAGCTTTGTAAGACACGAGGAGGAACTGGATCCAGCCAAAAAGAGTTCAATGAATATCACACAAGACCCTGAAATGGGAGCCCTTGGAAGACAGAGCCAGGACTGAGGAGATTAAATCCAGACTCTCCAACTCTATACTGCCTTCATTAAAAGAACTACATAAAAGAACTATTTAATCCTCCATCAAAATTTTATGTATTTATGCTTAGTACTAAAGCTGTTCCAGGTTCTAATAATCTGGAGATGGAAGTTGGAGATTGATTCCTTTCTCCTGTATTATTTAGCAGAAAAACAAAAAAGATAGACTAGATGAAAACGCCCCAAGCCTGTGAGAGCAAGAACTGATTTTTCTCTTTTGTAGGATAGAAAAGAAGGTAAAAAATCCAGGTGCCACATTCAGTTTGTTTCAATGGGCCCTTCTTTACCATTCCCATGCTAAAATCCCATTCCTACGGTAAATTTCTGCTTAAGAACCATCAACTGTTGATAGAGTTTAGGTTATGAAGAGACTTAGAACATAGGCAAAGTAGGGCAGCTTGGAACGTAGAGTCAGAAAATTCAGAGCTTTAAAACTTTTTCTGCCATGTGCTACTTGAATAATATTGGCAGGTAACTTTTTTGAGTGTCAGTTTCATCATCTGACTACTTGAACTAATTAGGCTTCTGAGATTGTTGATCGATTCCATTATATGAAGCAGGCAAAGCATAAAGCATAATACTGAGTTCATGGTAGGTTTATCTGTCTTGGTATATTTTGGTGCCCATTGATTTATGTCTTGGTGATGACTTTTTAGTGACTTCATGCACAACAGAATTTATCATTCAAGTAGGTTCTATAGATACCTTTCTATAGGGGTTCCCTATGTACATTTGTTAATTCTCTGACTCTAATATAAGCTATGTTAGAGCAAGGACTATGTTCTTTAGTGTTTATTTGATCCTTCATGTTATTTAATTTAAGTGTATCTCTTAATTAATGCTTATTGATTGTCAATTGAAAGATTTTACATATGATAGATAGCCCTTCCTGGATCATGCTTTTGAAGGCACAAGAAAAAAGGAAAATCTGAACATTAGCTCTCCAAATCATGTTCACAATCAAAGGGATGAAATTATAGCTAGAACTGTTTTCTGCCACAATTTGAAAACAGATTTGGTGGACTACAGGACAAGTATAGTTTAATATCCAGGGTCAGTTACAAATTATATCTTCATATGTGACCAGCATTAGGAATACAAACATTTCCAAGAATGGGAAACAACTTTCCTATCTTATTTCTCATCGCTTTTCAACACATACCATCTATTCAGTTACCACTTTCTGTTTAGTTTGCTCAGTTTACATGTACCTGTGTACTCATGTCCTTTGTATAGTCTGGAAGATGTTTCCAATGTTTCTTCAAAAAAAGGCATCGATCTGGATTGGCACAATACAACTGACTTCATGAAACCTTACAGCACTACTGCATCTTATTTATTCTCTTTTGAAAGTCTATTAATCTACACTCAGTTGAATACTGCTTAGAAGGTAATTATTTAAAATTGCTTCATGTACACCAATTTTATTTGACACATCCATTGAATTAAAACTACGTTTTCAAATAAAGAGAAATAAAAAGATAAATGACAAAAATATCTCCCATCAAACAACAACAGAATGCACAGTACATGGAGGGGGACCTTAGAATCTTCTAGCTGCAATTGCTAAAGTTCAAAAAACTAATATGAAATTTGGAAAATGCACTTCATTTGAGAGTATAGTCATACTGATTTTAAGCGAGAACAAGTGAAACTGAATAGTGTGCCTTCAAAGACAAGTGATAGTATAATAAATTGAGGGAAAAATAAGATATTTTCAGGAAGAGGAATTTATCTAGGCCATTACATAAGGTATAAAAATGCATAGTTTATGAGAAGCAATGAGTGGAAAATAAAAATGAGTTTTATCATCCTTCTCGTTCCCTCAGAGGTCTGTTGAATAAATCTTTAATACATGCTCACTTTTGGAAATTATAACTTGATACATTTGGAGTTCTCACCAAGATGTTCAAAAAAGACTTGCTTTCTGGGGCCAATTAAACTGTGCTGCCTGAAAAGTTTGCCTTACAGGGTGTTTAAACGCAGGCATTCTTGAAGTGAATTCTAGTCACAATAGATCTTTACTTTCAATGATTCTGTTTTTCTTTTCCTTTTGTATTCCATTATGTGTTTTGAGTTTTATTTCTTGTTCTTAGCCAAGTCTGTTGGTCCATCAGTATCTTGTTTACTTTCCGGTTTTCGTTGTGTCCCATAGCACAGTCAAGATCCAAGGACAAATGTGTCCAGGTCTTAGGAGACCAGTCTGACTACATATTTGATGCAGAAGTCTTTGAAAATTTTGAGTTTGGTTTGCACATGGATGAATAATTATTTCCTCTTGGTAGCAAAAATGATAGGGAATCAGACATAATGATGTGGCCCCTTATTTATCTCTTTTGGGATGATGGGGATCTATTTTCTGTTGAATAAGAGAACACAGGGAATAAGGTTCAATATTATTTTTCTTTTTAAGAGCTCAAATCATTAATAAAATATTTTATAACCACTGGAAAGGAGATCAGAACTTTTTAGATTTTTAACTGGTTATTTTCTACATATGTATGTCTATGTTTGGTGTATAAATGAAGCTACAGAAGTACAACCGTAAGTTTTCTGTGTGCCTACAATTGTCTGACAAACTTTTCCTACTATGTCTGAGTATGAAACATTCTCTTTCGTTTAGAGTGAATTAGGAAATTAGAGTGAATATCTTATGACAAAAGAGCTCTGTTATGAGTAGTTATGAAAACTAATATTCTTAGAATTCCCCAGAAATTAACTAAACTTTTAATATTTTTAATGGCTGTATTTTTATGAAAAAAATCTCGCAGAAGCTCCTGATTAAAAAGTTTTTTTCTATAATAATCTGAGATCATTTCATAAAGGTAAATTCCTTTACAAAGCACACTGTTTTGATAACATTGTTTTAAAATCAACTTCTTCCCCTGATATTATCAGAGTTCCATATAATACAAATATATATATTTATATAACAAATTTGGTTTTGTCTCTGTTAAATGAGAAAATTTTGCTTGTTTCTTGGTAAAACTTTGTCAGCTTATAATGTTACTTTTTGTATAATCTTCCATATATGGTAGATATTCTATATTTCACAGAAATTAATTTTGTATTTTTTGCTGATTTATCATGCTGTTGATTATTAAAGCAAATAACAGTAAAACCTGCTCATTTGTAAATGTGTTAAGATTTCTTAAAATTATCTCTTCTATTATGTTTCTTTAAAATATTTTATTGCCACTTTTATCAATAGGCATCCAAGTTAAAACATGTCAGTTTCATCACACATCTATGATACTATTTAATCAATGGCGAATCCTTTACAATTTTTTTACTTTTCCTTCCCACTATCAAATTCTAAATTAAAATTAAAAAATCAACATGTAGTTTAAAGCAGTTATGCTATGATAATCTATTTTCTTTTCATCCTCTTTCTTTAAAAAAAATTGTGCTATAGTTCAAGGAAGGACCATAAATTTTGCCTTTTTATAATGTACAATTAAAAAAATTTAGTTTGCTCACTTTTAGAACATGTTCATCACCCCCCAAAAAGAAATACCATACCCATCAAAAGTCACTATCTTTTTCCCCCAACACTCCTTCCCAGTCATTATTCTACTCTCTCTGTAGATATTGCTATTCTGTATATTTCATATAAATGGAATCACACATTATATGTATTGGATTTGACTGGCTTTTTTCAACTAGGATAAAGTTTTGAAAGTTTATCCATGTTGTAGCATGTATCATTTTTGTATATACCACATTTTATTATCCTTCACTAGTTGACAGAAGTCTTTATTGTTTCCACTTTTTGGATTTGTGAATGAATGATGTCATTATGAATACTCAAGTACAATTTTTTGTGTGAACATATTTCTTCACTTCTCTTGAAATGTGATTTCAATCCCACAGCAAGGGATTGCTGTGTCATATGGTAATTCTATGTTTAACATTTGAGAAGCTATGAAACTGTTTTCCAAAGCAGCTGCAATATTTGCATTCCAATATAATTTCCCCACATACTCGCCAACACTTTTTCTTGTTTGCCAATTGATTATAACCATCCTAGTTAGTATGACTGGTATCTTGTGGTTATGATTTGCATCTCCCTCATGGCTAATGATGGTAAGCATCTTTTCAATGCTTATTGGATATTTACATACCTTTGGCAAAATATACAAATGCCCATTTTTTAATTGGGTTATTTGTCTTTTAATTATTGAGCTATGAGAGTTACTACATTATTTCTTAATTAGTTTACTGGCAGTAAAGGAACTGAATATAAAGAGTTCAGCCTTGCTGTGTTAGTCTGTCAAAGGGGTATTAATGCAAAATACCAGAAATCTGTTGGCTTTTATAAAGGGTATTTATTTGGGATAGAAGCTTACATTTACCAGACCACAAAGCATAAGTTACTGCCCTCACCAAAGTCTGTTGCCACATGTTGGAGCAAGATGGCTGCTGACTTTCCACTTTCCTCCTCTTAAGGCTCCAGGGTCCCAGCTTCTTCCAATATCAGCTACAGGCTGAGATAAATCTCATCTCTCTCCCAAGGCTTGTTTCTCTCTAGGCTCAGCTGCTCTCTTCGCTCCACAAGGTCAGCTGTAAACTCTCGGGCAAATGACTCATCTCTCTTTCTGGGACCTCTGCCTGTCTAATGAAAACTTTTCTCTTTCTTCATGTATCTGCCTCTCCTGCATGTTTACTTCCTGGGTTCCAGGATCAAAAACTCCAGCATCAAATCACCAACTAACTCCTCTGCTCTGCCTTGTAGTTTTCTCTGTGAGTCCCTACCCCCTCCTACTGACATGTTCCAATTAAAGAGTTAATCATTTAATCAAGTAAAAGGGAACTAATGAATCCAATACAATCTAAGGTGAAAACAGACCAGTTTATTAACATAATCCAATATCTATTTTTGGAATCCATAAATAATACCAAACTACAACACTTGCTTAGTGATTTGTTCAGGTCAAATGTGCTAATGTAAATATTTCAAAAACTACAAATTAGAGGAAACCTCTAGAGATTTGTCACTTCCCACATTGATAATATTATGTTTCTATCTTCAGGGAAAACATGGATAAAATCCTTATGAAATAATTTTGAATTTTACTCTAATTTTAATCTTTGTTGTCCTGTATTCAAATAATGTGGTTATTTTAATAAATAAATCACCACAATTATTAAATCTTATCACCAGGAGGGTTCAGCTTTTCTTCACACTTACCTGAAAATTTTTCTATTGGCTACAAACTAAAAAATGTGTTTTCACCTAGAAAGACAGTTCAAAGTCACATAGAAAAGACGTCCCATGTTCAACTACTTATTTTGGAATATTATAAATGTTAGCTTTAATTTTTTTACTCTGATGAGCAAAAGGTGAAATTTTCTTACTTTATGATCCAATTTTACCTTTAATGCAATATATTATACTTTTGCAAATTGAAAGAAATCTTTTTAAAATAACATTTTGTTCTCACTGATCATTGAGAATTTTGGGAAAAGTACTTTTAACAACTTTATTTTTAATGAAAATGTAGATATTTATATATGTTCAATAACAATCTTATTTTATTTTATCAAGATATAACTGGTCAAAATGACTTCAATCAAGGTCATAAATGAAATGTCGTATTTGAGAAGATTCTCATTGTGACAATGATGGTAAGTCTCCAGTTAATAACAAGGCTTTCATTTCAAAAATGGAATCAATGCCGACAAAGCTGTCTCAAATACAGGTGCCTGTTCCATGGCTTACACATTTTCAGCCTTATAGGTAGTTAAGAAAATCCAAGTAGAGCAGGAATCTTAGCAAAATTTGGGACCCTCAAGGAGAAAGTAATTTGCACATATTTAGAAATGCACAGACAAAATTTAGTGAAGATCAACTTTTTAAGTGTGATTTCTAAAATCTCTAGAGTAAGAGAAGTAATTGAAACAAATTGCAATTGGAATGTCCATTCATTTGTAAATGTAGTCTGCAGTATGCCACAAAGTTCAATCATCTTAGTTAATTCAAAGCTTTTAAAATTGCGAATATAATTGCTTATATAAAGGAATATATGTTGTATTGATTTTTTCTTTTTTAATGAAGAGATCAGAATGTTTGAAAGTTGACTTTTTACATTAGTTTACTAATTCTGCTATCCAGATTGCTGGTCATACTTTTGATGACTAGGATCTTGGTTTCCTTTAGATTTTAAATAAATTCATTTTAGTAATTCTCTGAATATTCTTAAGTCTCACTTTGAAAAATCCAAGCAAGGAGCATGTAGTATCATATTTTATTGAAATCCAATGCATGCAAACAAATATACACACATGCACACACACAAATATAAATAAAGATGCTTCTATTTTGTTGAATATTATTCAAATATAAATATTTCCATGATTTTAAAAAATAATAGATGCTGGTTACAGAAATATAGGAAATGTGAAAAAAAATTAAAAGTAAAGAAAAACCATCAAACTAGTATTCAGTGGTAACCACTTAATATTTTAGTGTGGATATTTATGTGGTTAATATATGTATTTTATTTTATAAAAAAGGTTAGATAATTATATAGACATATACATACATAATTATGTATGCCCCAGTCTATATTACAACAATTAAAGTAAAGGCATGGGGTCCAGAATCAGATTTTCCTAGTTCACATTCCAGCTCTGTTGCCTGGAACTATCTGATGATAGGATTACTACTCCTGCATCATTTACTTCCCACATCTCAACTGGGAAAAGTAACAGTACCTAATTTATAGAATGGATTGAGTATTAAATAAGTTAAAAACTACAAAGAACCTGCTTTTTTGCACTTAACAATGTATCATAGTTTTTTCCATGAAAATTAAGCTACACTATCATATCTAATGGCTGCATAATACTTCATTTCATGTCTATTCTACAACGTGTTTAATTACTCCTGTATTCCTTGTTCCATGAGTTACTTGAAATGCAACTATCTGAAACAAAAATTTGTCTGTGCTTCTTTAGAGTGAATGTCAAGATAACCATAGCCATATGGCAGCTTGTAGTAGGAAGGAAGAACAGTTAGAGGAAAGAAAATTACCTCCTGCTTTGATTAACTGCAATTGAACAGCATGTATTCTTTCTGCTAAAGCATGATGCTAGTTACAATGACAGATGAATATAGGACTTTCTGTTTTAGATGACTAACAGATCAAGTCAATATCTTAGAAGGCAATTCTGTGGCATGAAATAATACAATCAAATGCATAATGCAGGATGATGGTAGGGAGCCCTAATGGATTTCCTCCTCATTTAATAAACAATCAACTAATGCTCAAAGCCCAGAAGTTATATTACCTTTGGCTTACTCTAATAGAAAATTGCATTAATCAACATAGATACATAATTCACTTTTGAAAAATTAGGGAGAAAAAGCATTTGTTTAACATTTTGAGGCATAAAATTATGGAAGTTCAAGACCAAATTTGTTCTATCTTAGAGTGCTGGTCATTTGTTCTGGGTGATATACTTGATTCTCATATTACAAACTTAGCTGGAAGCATACAGTGGATTCACTTACTACATTTTATCATAGTTTAAAATGTCTAAAGAATAAGAAAACAACTGTGTGACACTGTAGATCTCCCATGATGTGATCTTGATATGCAGAGATGTTAGGGATTACATGTTTCTCCTCAAGATCATTTACACACTTCCATCTTTTAAGTATCCAAACTCTTCATTATCAGAGGCCAATTATCATTTACAAACTTGGCTTGTACCTTCTATCATAACTAAGCTTTTCAGCCACTGGATTTTCATTTTTCACGGCCTTTAATTCCTAGACCCATTAACCAAGCTAAAATAATAATAATAATAATAATAAAATGAGATTTCTTTCATAATAATTCCTGTCTCCTTTCAAAGTTATTTAGCCAGGGATTCAAGTCCTTATTTATTCTACTTCTGCCTTCACCTCCTTTTCATCATATGCTGCTCCTATCCTCATGCATTAACCTAAAAATACAACTTCTACCTTCCCATGGCTGACATGTTGGTGTGTACCGTCCAATTTTTGCACATGGTGTTTGTTTGCCTGAAACATTCTACTCAAATTGTGGTCTTACTTCTGACATCTAAAACTGAATCAATCACACCAGATTCATGCCATTTTTATACCCAAGACCCGCCTCTAATATTATACTTAGTGAATATTGAACTTCTTTACACATGTGGGATCTTCTTAAAGCAGAATTTACTTCTATTTCCTCAAGTTCTAGTACAAAGTACATAGTTTAAACTCGATAAACATTTATTGAATTGGTTTTTAAGTTGAAATAAAACCATTCCTATTTAGGATGTTTTCCCAGATATTTCCCATATTCTTAAAACAGATGAGACAATTCTAGACCTATCTTCTACTTAAAAAAAGTCAATGCCTAAATATGTATACTGTAATTCTGATAATATATCATCTGCACTTGTTATTTTGCCCACTGTCTGATTACATGTTTCGAACAGATTGATTTCCATTATGTTTATTTAATGTATTTCCTGATTTATGGATACAAAGCCACAGTATTATTTTTTGTCTTTTTATTTTTCACTTTTAAAGGGACTTAAATTACATAAATGTTACATCAAAACTACAGGAGATTCCCATATACCTTACCCACTCCCCCATCCATATTTTTCCCTGTAAACATCTTCATGGGTGCGGTACATTTATTACAATTGATGAACAAATATGGAAGCACTGCTACTAACTATGGTCTATAGTTTACATTATGTTATACATTTTGCCCTGCAAAATTTTATAGGTTTTGACAAAATGTATACTGGTTGGTATCCATCATTGTAAGAGCATACAGAACAATTCCACTGTTGCTTTCTCTGCAAGGCCAGCTGTACTCTATCAGGTGAACAGCTCTGGCTTTCTCACTAGGGTTCTGCCATGTCTAAGGAGCCATCTCTATTCCTTTCTGTTCTTCTCCTGTGTGTTCACTTCCTGAGCTCCAGCTCAAAACTCCAACATCAAAACTCCAATAAACTCCTCTGCTCTGCCACATAGTTTTATCTGTGAGTTCCCACCCACCAATGGGGCAGGGACTCAACATCCTATTGATGTGGCCCAATCAAAGCCCTAATCATAATTTAATCATGCTCAGAGAAACAGACCAGTTTACAAATATAATCCAATATTTCTTTTTGGAATTAATCAATAATGTCAAACTGCTACAGATTATGAAAGTTTTGTCTTGATGAAAACAGAGCTGTTCAGGCTAACAGTTTACTGAAGACAGCTTCATCAATGAGATCAGCAGCTTTCTCTGGGTCAGGGTGCAATGCAGGGATATCTCTTATGCTGCGGGTATCTACTACACTCAAGCAGATCACTGGTGGTAGAAGCTGTCTTTCATCCAAGCTTCTTGAAACATATTTCCTAGAACCCAGACCTGTATATAGTAGTCTTCCTGAATTCCTCCCAAAATTAAGCTTCTCTGAAATGAATCTCCAGTCCTAATCTTTAGCCAGCCAGCTCTTAGTCATTCTGTGCTTCACTTTTATATTATTACAAAGGATTTACTTTGGCCCTGGTTCATTTAAAATAATTGGAGTTCTGACTATTATCATATATAATCACCACACAGTTTTCAGTTGCTCAAGATCCATCTTAAGTGCTATTATTTCCATGGATACTTCTCTGCTTACTCTAGCAGTCCCTGATTATCTTTCCTGCAGTGGTAATGGTATAATAATATAGCACTTGACTACCGTGTACATTTCATATATTTTAGCCTTTTCCCTTAAGAAGTAAATACCTTGGTTTGAAATATGGCTCATATGACTGTATTTCTGAATGCTGAGCACTATGAAGTCAGTCCAAATCAGAAGTGCACAAGTTATCTAAGGCATATATCTATCTAACCTAACTATATTCTGGTGTAAGATTATTTTACAGCTGGATAGCTCTATGCTTAGTCGAGGATTCCTAGAAGCCTGGTGCTGACCCCTGGTCAAAGTAAGGCCTAAGTGAGCTAGTTAGTGGTTTACAATGTGCTATTTAAAGTTTGATACTACCAAAGGGGACCCAGGACCTGCTTGTCTACATCGTTTAGGGAATTATAGATTGATGGTCTGGCTTGGCTGTAAGACTTGTGAGCTATCAAAGACCCTGCTGAAAACCTTCGCCTGATTCTCCTGAAATCAAGATTCCTTGCACATCTGGATGGTCCATAATTTGAAGAAAAAGTCATGCTGTGTAATTAAGAAAACACTCTGAGGATCTGTACTGGAAAGCCACTCAACCCCCCAAGTTTGCCTGTACTTTCTCTCTCCTGTTCTATTGTATCCCATACTTGAATCAAGCCTAATATGAGAATATCCTGAGGAGTCTTGTGAGTTTTCAATACAATACCCAAACCTGTGTATTGATGTAGCTGCCTTTTTATATTTTACTTATATTTTATATGTAAGCATATATTTTGAATCTAATATTCCTGACATGACTTTTACTTCCCTAATTATCAATCTGGACAACATTCCTTCCAATATTAAAGGCCCAGACATTTGCTGACATCCAAACTCTTACTTCAAGGCCAAAGCAGGCGAAAAATTGTGCTTTAATCAATTTTTATTTAAATTGAAAATACAGATGCTATTTATTGCTTTTCTTCCATAGCTAATCTTAGAAACATTATCCTCTATCTGTTTCTTGATTCACATCGATCTCCCATCCTCCCTCCATCAGTAATGGCCTAAAGATATTTTAATACAAGTAATAGCTAAAACAATGATGATTTCTGGGATTAATAAACTGAAATTTCAAATAAAGGAAATGTGTATTTCTATTCTGAAGTTAAGTTTAATGGTATTAGAGCTAACATAAGTTTCTATTCAGAACATAATAAGGCAATTAAAACTTAGAAAATAAATTAAGAGAATAAGTCATTCATTCATTATTCATTTATTTATCAAAATGTTTTGAGGACTTACTGTGTTCCAGGCAGTATTGTAAGTATGTCACCTTAAAAACATCATTATAAAACAGGAACATAATTAAAGTTGTGTGCACGTACATGTTCTGTTCAATGAGTTGCATTAGCTTTTTAAATCTGATTATTTGTGTATGTCATTTTTGTAAAAGAATACATGTAACAAAACTTAAAAAACTGTATCTCTAGTGACTGTCAAAATAATCTTAGTGAAAGAAATATTGAAACACATACTTAATTCTGGTGATATTTCATATATTCTATCATAATTTATTAGGTATATAAGCCTATTTTTACAAAAAATGACATGCTATTTGGAAACTACTAATTTCTTCCAAGTATTGTTTCTTCTTTGTTTCATTGTTTGCTGTATTATTTGAGAGGTATAATTTAAGAGCTTCATTTTGTCTTGATATCAATACTAAGGCCCACTTGTATTAAATAGGATATGAAATACTTCTACACAATTTATTTGCTATTCCCAGAAGACCATAAATGAAAAGGATTTTTCGAAGAAAGAAAAACAGGTGTTATTAAAATTTGTCTTCAATAATTTTCAATCTCTTTCCTTTCTGTTTTTAGCTTGTTTCTCAGCGTCAATTAATCTAGTATCCTCAGGTATTTACACACTTCCTAATTTCAACAATCTACAAAAACAAGTTAAAATTTGAGTAAATGGTATTTTTGGAGCCTAAGGTTATAGGCAAGGAAAAATATCATTGCTACCTATAAAAATAATCATCCTTATAACTTTAGCCTAGAATTTTCTTGGCCTAGAGTTTTCATGTCCTTGGTTCTAATTGCAAAATAAAAACCTCTGCTTCCAGTTAAGAAATATCCAGTCTAAAGTTACAGTGAAGACAATTATCATAGATATCAGTGGACTTTTTCCTAGGCTGTAAAATTATACTATTGTTAGGCTCACAGAGGCACTTTAGCACTGCTGAGGGTTGACACAAAAGTGGTGAAAGGGAGTATAAAATTAATTTCAAAAATATTCCTGTCTTAACCTCATTTTATCTCATTGCCACCACAAGACTCCCTGATTTCCATTTCCTGGAGACTTAGAGTCATTCTCACTGTGGTTCTTAACTTCAGTGAGGTCACTCCCCGTTCCTGGTTTTCACCATTGTTTCATGGCAGGTGTACCACAGCCTTAAGACCCACCTGGGGATGTCAAGTACCTGGCAAGTAAAACATTTCTCATCCCTCCCACTCCGAGCTAACACTGCTTTCCTCCTGCAGGTTTTAGAGCATTTTCTCACTCTCAGCAGAGCAATTTATACAGTCACTGCCAATCTTTCAAAGTTGGCACAGTGTGATAAAACCTATTTACCATTTCCAACACACACTTTATGGTGCTTCTAAAGTCCCGACATCCAGGATAATGAACACATGCCTTGAGCTTTAAGCTCACCATATACAGTATAAACAGGCATATAGAGTAGAAACAGGCATGGAAGAATAGAAAAAAGGCAGAGTACAGAAATTCTAACTCTCGAGTGACTGTCAATAGCAGAGAAAAGAAATATTGAAAGCAAAATCAAGTATTTTTGTCTTGTATCTGGCTTGTGTCCCTGTAAGAAGGTATGATGATTAAAAGTTCCAGGTTATTAAGGTATATTAATTTCAGAATGAAGGCCTAAGAAAAGGAAGAAAATGCCCTTGCAAGACTTTAATTGTCATTACTTTCATCCTTGTCATTGAGTATACCTACATTAAATGTTTTACAAACATAAATGTACTTCATTTTCACAATTTTTAAGGGAAGACTTCTGTGCCATTATTTTGGCTACAGATACTGTTGTTAAACACCCTTGTATAAATTTATGCAACAATTATGGCAAGTGCTAGGGAACAAATTAAAATCTATTAGGATGCAAAATCAATTTTATTCTTACTTCATCAACAGTTCTCTCATGTTTATTTTTTAATATTCATATTTTACTCTGCTATAGTTATACAAAGTATCATATTGCCATTATATATCAATACCAAGGGTATCACATTAACTTTGCTGTATGTTTATTGAAATGTACACATGGTTTCCTTATATTCACTCATAAGTGAAGCATGGCTTGACTCTTAGCTATTTTTCTACATGGTTCTGCTCTCAAGACCTAGCAGTTTTTAAAAAAAGAGGAACTTGCCTGTCCTCATAGTCCTTTGCTTTATTTTGCTCTGCAGATATTTACAAATTGAAAGTTTGTGGCAAACACTGGGTTGAGCAAGTCTATTGGCACCATTTTTCCAACAGTATGTGTTTGCTTCATGTCTCTATGCCACATTTTGGTAATTCTTGCAATATTTCAAATTTTTTCATTATTATTGTATCTGTTATGGTGATCTTTGATGTAGCTTAACTGTTTTGCGGCACCACAAACTGCACTCAGATAACATGGCAAACTTAATTGATAAATGTTGTGTCTTCTGACTGCCTCACACCACAAACTGCACTCAGATAACATGGCAAACTTAATTGATAAATGTTGTGTCTTCTGACTGCCTCACCAACCGACTGGTCGTTTCCTGTTTCTCTCGCCCTCCTTGGGCTTCCCTAATCTGAGACACAATATTGTAATTAGGCCAAGTATTAGCTCTCCAATGGCCTCTAAGTGTTCAAGGGAAAGGAAGATTCACAAGTTTCTCATTTGAAAAAATAGATATGATTAAGTTTATTGAGGAAGTTATATGAAAAGTCAAGATAGGCTGAATTTTCTAACTGTGGGTAAAATGCTATCAATCAGCATGGCATGCTACAAAGAAATCTTTCCTTAAAGGAAGAGTCATTCAATGCTTCAAACTTCATTGAAGTTTCTTAATTTCTTAAGAAATTACAATAGCCACCCCAACCTTCAGCAACCACCACCCTGATCAGTCAGCAGCCATCAACATGGAGACATGACCTCTACCAGCAAAATGATTGTGACTCGCTGAAGGTGCTTATGCTGGTGTAGCAGTTTGACATTGGTTATGAATTCCAAAACTAGATATTGGATTATGTTTGTAAACTGGTCTTGGATTCAGAGGTTTTGCTTTTACTTGATTAAATAATGATTAAAGCTTTCATTGTGCAATGTCAGCAGGACGTTGGTGGGTGGGGACTGATAGAAAACCTGCTCCACCAAGAAGGGAATTTGGAGTTTTTGAGCAGGAGTCCCTGGGAAGTAAGCACACAGAGGAGCTTAGTCATGAGGAAGGAGAGAAGGGGCCAGGAAAAGAGACAAGCCATTCACCTGAAAAGTCTACAGCTGGCCTTGTGGAGAGAGGCAAAGCCTAGAGAGTCTCATAGTCTATAGGTGACCTTATGGAGAAAACAGAGGTGTGGAGCCCAGAGAGAAATGAACCCCGGGAAGAGAGGAACCCAGGAAGCTTGAACCCTGGCAGACATAAGCAGCCATCTTGCTCCTACATGTGGCAAAAGACTTTGGTGAAGGAAGTAACCTATGCTTTAAGGCCTTGTAACGGTAAGTTTCTACCCCAAATAAATACCCTTTATGAATGCCAACTGATTTCTGGTATCTTGTATCAGCACCCCTTTGGCTGACTAATATAGATGGTTAGCATTTTTTAGAAATAAAGTATTATTTAATTAAAGTATGTACATTTTTTTAGACATAATGTTATTGAACACTCAGTAAACTACAGTATAGACTACATAACTTTTATATGTACAGTAAAACCAAAAAATTCACATGACTTGCTTTATTGTAGTAGTTGGAACTGAATCTGCAATATTTCTGAGGTATGCTTGGACTACAGAGTTTTCCACATATTGTACTGAATTGACACTGTAATCCTTTTCTCAAGGGAATCTTTTGTGAATTTTTATTCCATTTTTATAGTATTTTTCTTTATTTTACCATTTATTCCTGTTTATAGATTTGAATATTCCATTTGTTAATGAATTACTTCAGTTTGTTTCTAATGTTTATATGGAGTCCCACAAAACTCATACTAAATGGGAGGAGTGATGTTGTTTAGCCTCTTTCTCTAGTTTATAACAAAATACTTCATATACAGATGTTAATATATTTTCTTGAATTATTGAATATAAACATTCAATTATTAGTAAATATTTAACAAAAGAAGCCATGATAGAATGTACCCTTTCTCCAGAAAAGAAAAAAGTGGAAGTTTAGATAGCCTATATGTAGATGCAAATGCCTCACTTCTTGGATTATATATACTTGAGGAAGTAGTGTCTAGCGTTACAGGACTAAAATTCCTAAATTAGTAATTTTTATTTACTTGCTGAGAACTTTATGAGAACTTCTTTTGATTCTAACTGTGAATTTTTGTGTGTGAAATAATATTTATCAGACATGAATCCTGCTCTTAGGAGCCTCCAAGATAATGGCAGCTAGATGAGAAGGAAAAGAACTCATGCGCAGTAATAATTCTAAGATGTTATGTTAGTAGAAATTTTATTGAGTCACATGGAACACTGTCAAGGTACCTGATTTTGAAAATACCTCTTAGAAACTGCAGCTGGTAACAATAATATATGGCATGATGGGATTGGTATTAGTATTAAACAAAACACTAAATCCTGTATCTAACAAAGAGTTTAAACTGAATAAATGTTTTATTTCTTCCCTTCCTTTTCCATTGACTCTGAATAGTTGGGTAAAATTCTCATTTACATAAATTATACTTTTTATAAAGAAGACTTTTAGGTTACAAATACCAATTGTTACTTAGAAATTGCAACAATTTCACAGCAAGAGTTACAATTTCCAAATTCTGATTCTGGTGGTCAGACTAACTAAACCACATACTGTCCTAGCATAGAACTGACAGTAAATTAATTTACACAGAAATGCATCCATCATGATGAGGAAATCAGGTCTGAAGCCCTCAACAGAAAAGATATTTTAACAAACAGCAGACAGGAAGAAAGTTGGTGAAGGAACTATAATAAGCATAAAGTAGGGCCGTGATGTTGCAGAAGAGAGAGGGCTTATATTGACGGGTCATCAAAACTATCTTTCAGAACTCCAGCCAAGAATTTGTACCTGGAAATTCTAGGTATGAAGAAAGGAGGAATAAATTATAGAGAAGAAAACAGGGGGATTAGTTCAAAAGTTTTAGTTGGATCAGTAGCATACCACTGATGCACGCCCCTGCCTCAGTCCTACAACACTTCCTCCCCAGCTAACACTAGCCAACAGCTAAACATACTGCCCTTCTGCCCTTTCATAATATTGACAAAGTGGCAGCAAGTTTCTAACCTCTCAGCTTCCCAGGCAGAAAATTGAAAGGATTTTCTAAAAAAAAAAGAACTCCCTTGTGAGCATTAGGGCAGTTTGCAAACTTTTTTATATTCTACAGCAGACCTTCCAGTCCTGATGTTTAGTGTGGTTCCTTGACTCAGAGCAACAGTCAGCAATCTATCTGTTTACTCAAGCTCAGATTACCTGTCAATATGCTTGGATGACAGACATAGTGCTCTCTATTGGATTTATACTGATGCTTCATTTAAAATTTTGAAAATAAAACTAAGTTTCCCAAGTCATAACGAAAATCTGAGATAAAGCTAAAATAAACAGTAGGCAAAAAGAACGAAAGATAACTTCAATGAAAAAAAT
This sequence comes from Dasypus novemcinctus, assembly GCF_030445035.2. Classification (NCBI taxonomy): domain Eukaryota; kingdom Metazoa; phylum Chordata; class Mammalia; order Cingulata; family Dasypodidae; genus Dasypus; species Dasypus novemcinctus. The sequence goes on from NC_080675.1 coordinate 72,274,974, forward strand.
TTACATCATACACAAAAACCTCTGATTAGTATCTTCAAAGAGACTTAAATTGATATTGCATGGATTAAAATTACAATGGGACTTTGATAAAGAAATAGGAACAAGAATGAGCTCATAAGATATGTTTATCAAAATAAAAGAAAATAATGGGATAATATGAAAAAGATAATACATCCACCAAAATTATAAAACAAAACAAAGAAAACCATGATAAATGACTTCAGTCACAGTACACGTAAAAATTTTCACCTCTATTGAAACAAAGATTGAGAAAGAACAAAAAAGACTGAATTAAGTTATTAAAAGTTATTGTAGAAATCCTATTTCTTACAATCACATTTCAAAATGAAAAGACCTAATGAATGCCCAACACAATGTATATTAAAAGATATATGCCTGTGGCTTGTCATTAAGTAACTCCTATCTTTCTCTGAGCTCTACTGTAAAGTTCATGAGACAACAGGGACTTTGACTATTTTGCTCACTGATCCGTCTTGTGTACACAAAATGGATCTGGAACATCGTCAGCCTTCAGCAAATATTTATTGGATGAATGCATGAATGAAACTTAAAGTTTCTAGAGAGGAAAACAAGAAGACATGCCACATAAGTATGTGATCTAATCAGCAACATTGTTGCCAGCAAGAAATAGATTACCTGAAAGGAAAGCTATACAATAAATAAAGCTATTTTCAAACAAAGTTATTTTCAATCACAAAGCTTTGCACTCCAAAAAAATCCTTCCCAAGAATCACTAGAAAATTGCGGCACCAAAGTAAGCAAAACAAGAGAGTGTAATACCTATGACCTAAGAAACAAATGTATCCAACTAAGATGACAGTTTGCAGCAGGCTTGACAGCAGTAAGTTCAGTTTAAAACAGCAATGTAGTTAGTTTCTAGAAAGATCACCTGTGAAAATAATGAGGTTCTGGATCTTGTTATATTATTTTGATGATCAGCAAGAACTTAAAGATGCATAAACCTAAACAATGATAAAAAGTTGAAAGAAAATTAGGAAGGTCAGGAAAATCAAGAAGTTCTAAAAATAGGAAATGCAAACTACGTATTTGAACTGATGGTGAGCAAGAATTTACTATGCACTAGATATTATTAAAAAAACACTAAAATAGTTGATTTAGCACACATTTAATATTTAGTAGGCAGAAAAAGCTATCAAAAATATTGGTAGCAGACTAGGAAAATATTTGCATAAGTTAAAAGACAAACTCTCTTACTAATAATTTAGTGAATACATTTTTAAGTTAAGGAAGGAACTGAAAAAATAAGAAATAAAAATAATAAGCTCATAATAGAAAAATGTCAAACATTTTTTAATTTAAGAAGAATCAATTTATTTAATGCAGAAAAGGCATTTGATAAAATACAGCACCTTTTCTTTATAAAAACACTCCAAAAGGTAGAAATAGAAGGAAACTTTTCAACATGATGAAGTGCATATATGAAAACCCACGGGTAACATTGTACTCAATGATGAAGACTGAGAGCTTTTCCACAAAGATGCCCTCTCTCCCCACTGTTACTCAATATGATGCTAGAAGTTCTAGCTAGAGCAATTAGGCAAGAAAAAGAAGTAAATAGCATCCAAATATGAAATAAGAAATAAACTTTATTTGCTGTTGATATGATCCTATCCTTAGAAAATCCCCCAAACTCCACAACAAAAGTATTAGAACTTATATACAATTTCAGCAAAGTATCAGGATACAAGATCTATATGCAAAAATCAATAGCTTTCATTTTTTATTATCTTTTTTTAAAGATACAAAAATCACACATAATGTTACATTAAAAAACATAAGAGGTTCCCATATACTCCACTCCCCACACCTCCCACTCTTCCCACATCAACAATTTCTTTCATTAGTGTGGTACATTCATTGCATTTGATGCATACATTTTGGAGCTACACAGCATGGATTATAGTTTATGTTGTAGTTTACACTCCCTCCCAGTCCATTCAGTGGATTATGGCAGGATATATAATATCCTGCAACTGTCTCTACAATATCAAGGACAACTCCAAGTCCTGAAAATGCTCCAATATCACACTTCTTTTTCCCTCTCCCTGCCTTTAGCAACTCCCACAGCCACTGTTTCCACATTAATGATATAATTTCTTCCATTGCTAGAGTCACAAAAAATTCTATAGTAGAATACCAATAAGTCCATTCTAATCCATAATTTATTCCTCCATCTTGAGGACCCTGGGATGGCGATGTCCACTCCACCTCTAAATCAAGAAGGGTCTTAGATTGGCTGATGGATGGGATTCTCCTGCTTGCAGCTGTAGACTCCCTCAGTAAAAATTTTTAAAAATCAAAGAAAGAAAAAACACTGAGATATTATTCTTTTATATATCTAATTGAAAAAAATATTTGAGAATGTCTAACTGTAAAATGAACACACACAAAGCAAGGGATGGAACATTCAGATGAGCAAATGTTTTTCAATGCTTGTGATGTAAAATAGGGCAACCTAATCAGAGGATCATGTGGAATTCTATCATATGTCAATAGCACTGTAGAAGTCATACATTTTGATAAAGTACTCGCTCATAAAAGAATTAATATCTAATGAAATAATTAGATATGCAAACAAAATTTTATGTAAATGCTATGCTAATTTATTCATAACAACAACTGTAAACAACATAGCAAAGATTAAGTATGTAAGGTATAATCAAGGCATAACTATTATTCAGCACTTTAAAAAGCATATTAATGAAGGATTTTTATAATATAGAAGAAATGTTCATGATAGATTAAGTGAAAAATCTGAATCTGTACTTAAATTGCAATTTATTTATTTATTTACCATGCATATTCACATACCCTGAACATATGAAAACACAAAATTTTGTGTTTTGGCAACAATAGTAGTTTTATCTCAGTAGTAAGTTTATTAATGGTTTATAGCTTCCTCATTTTCTGCCTTTTGTACAGTAATCACACAATTCATGATAATAATATAAAATGTTTTTTATAATTCAACATCAATCTCTACAGGTGGTTATGTAAGCCTTTCAACACAAAGCATTATTTTTTATTTTCATTTTTATTTATTTAGAAGGATTGAACTTGTACATGAGAAGAAGACACACAACCACTGAACTATACCCACTCCCCCACAAAGCATTATTAATTTAACTCACAAAATACCACACTGTGTGTTAAAAATTATTTTTTAAAGAACTGTTATTGTCTTTGTGTTTTTAGAAAGTGATTAATAATTTAATTTTTCTACAAGAATGCAATTATTTATTATCTTTAGTTATGTCTAGACATAGGATAAGAATCTTTAAAGCATATAACACAAAATCTAAAGGAATTTTCCAAGCCTGAATATTTTAATAAATATTCCAAAATATAAAATTTTAATATAGTGTTCCATCAAGCATTTATAGTCCATTTGTAAGAATATATATATACACATATAAACATATATTGTGTGTTTAATTCAAATATATATCACATATTAGTATATATATAACATATTTTTATCCACTCAAAATCATTTAAATATTGATTACCAAAATTCTCAATTTTTCATCTTGGGAACATGTAATGGTATTGCACAAGTGAAAAATAATGAAAACATACATTTTTAAATTATATCATATTTTCTGAATCTCATGCATTACTTTAATGACTCAAGAATAATTCTCAAGAAATGGTCTCAAAGTTCATCTTCTACTATCTCTGATTAGTATGGATCATAGTTTCTTATAATTAAATGTGTACAGATTTAGTTTACTCACTAGATTACACTCATCTCAAAAAAGAGACCTTAATGTATTTATGCCTATACCTTCACACCAAAGATGATGTTGGGCTCTTCCTACAGTGTTTTTTTAATATTAACTATCACTTATTAAATTATCAGCAGAATTCTACCATCAACCCACACAAATTTAGGTATTGGTATGTGCTGTTCAATAAACATTATTTATCCCCATCATGGAGCTTAGAGTCCTGGTGGGGAAAGCAGAGCTATTCTCAGAATGCAGTATAGTAACTGCTAAGATAAAACTATGTAAAACATGTTATGAACTTATAAGTATAATTTCAATGAATCAGGAAGTGGACATAAGTGAGGCACAGAAGAAGTATAGTGTGATGAATAAACTTTGCAGATGTTGGGATGCAGGCAGTTTGAGACTCCTTGAAAGCTCTAAGGAGACATTAAAGTACTGTTGGCAATGTCATTATATGAATACATTGCCATGTTAGAAATAAAACTTTGGCAACAATTTTGTCATGGCAGATTGTAAGTAAGAATACCATTCTACAGAAGTTCACTTTTAAAAATAAAATAAAAATAAAAAACTGACAAGAGTCAAGGTAGTGGAAATGAAAATGGTAAGGATGAGTAAAATCTATGAACTGGTGATAGATTATGCATGGTAGTGAATGACAGGACTCCACAGTTGATTTCCAGTTTCTGGTTTGGGCATGGAATGGGAATGCAGGAGGGTAGAATTTCAACCAATAATTAATCCAGCTTCATATAAATTGAGAGTGAGGAGACCATTTTTTTTTTCAGATATGACTCCGAATAACTTTGCAAAATTCTTTAGACAAGAGAGTCATTAATTACCAATCTGCTTTTGTACTTGATCTCTATTCCTCATTGGAAAGGTCATCCTTGATTCTAGAAGAATTTTCTAGGAGGGTTTTCCAAAGTTGCAACATTATGAAATTTTTGGGAATAGGGCTATTTCATGAATGGATTACACATTCATTATTATCCAAGAGTATTTTGCTTGTTCTAGTGCACGAAGTACATTTTGACTTATAATAAATTTGTGCTTGGTATGCTTTCCATGATTTTGGAAAACATTTATATTCATTAAATTTGTCTCTCAAAAGTATAACAACTTGTTGTTTTATCATACTGGGTAACTACACTAAAGAAATAGTTGCAATGTCTCAAATCCTAGGATTCAGCAGTAATCATTATTTATTTGATAGAGATAGTCAAAAGACATATCTAGCAAAAATTTTCAGAGTTACCTCACCTTTAAGTAAAGGATGGCCCACAGATATTGTGCTATCATTTTTATGAATATGTCCTGGAAATTGAAATAAACTTCTTAATGGACTAACAATATCATCAAAGAAACTTTTATCAATAATAAAACAAAGACAGATATTCAATGACATTGTTAATAGCAAACATTTTTAAAATGTGCTACTTGTTAGTAAAACTCCCAATCTATTATTCTGTCATGAAACTTTTACCTCCCATATCAGAACTGAGTAAATATTTGGGACAAAACTTCAATGAAATAAATGTCAATCTAATATGACAATATGACATCTTGGAAAGACAGAGTTGCAGTTCCTAATTATTACTTTGGACTTTATTATTGGACATGACTGGTCACTCAGTAGAAGAAAGATAATCATTTATGCACATGAAACACGTAGATAACAACATCAGAACTTATCCACTGCTGCTGACTGATTATCTGCATTTTCTCAGAAAATAATATATTACACATCTGCTATCACCTTGCCTACAAATTATTATTCACTTATTCTCTAAAGAGTGGTCTATTTCTCATGAAACTCCTCTCTTACCCCTCATTTACGTTGGTTTCACACATTTAACATGCATTTTCCCATCCCCTTGGTGCCCACAGTGACAGCCAACCTCCGTTTCCCGAGGTGCCACGTCCAGAGATACTTGCAACAGTGTTCAGGTCCTAAATTGCTCAGCTGCCCCAATGCCCTGGGAGCCAAAACTGCGTGTCCTAAAGTATGCACCACAATGTAAGCACAGATGTCACCTGGTTTGAAAGCTATTGTCTCAGACTATGTACATCACTTTAAGTAAATATGTTGTGAATAGGTTGTAAGAGTATCGCTGTGGAAGGGAAAAGGTTTTGTAATGGATGTGTGGGAGTGCTGTATATTGCATACATGAATTGCTGTCGTCTAGGGCTCTTGTGAAGAGAAGGTCAATAATTAGGGGAAAAAAAAAAGGAAAAGAAAAAGATAGGATGTAGAATTTTTCCAAGTCAACACGTATTCTATATCTAACCTTTAAACCCATCGCTATATTCCATTTTGCTAGTAAGAGATCCTGACATGATATTGGGGCTTCAATATTCAGGAAGTTCTGGATCCCAGAGTGGTCCAACAATGGCAGCGGAGAAATACTGGTATGGGATACTATTGACAGGGGATAAATGGCGGACAGGGAGCTATACAGGGCATATGTCCAGGGTGCATGGTAATGTTTGGATATACTCATAGTAGCAACAATTAAAAACTAAAGCTGGGGGGGTACTGGGTCCCTGGCCGGGGATGCTGTGCCGTGGTCCCTAGGGGAGCAGCGGCAGCCCCCCAAGTGCAGCGGCAAGGACTGAGAAGGAATGAAGGTCCAACAGTAAGCCCCTGATACTAATGACTATGCTTGTGAGCCTATAGGCCTGAAATAAGAACAAGGCCTAGAGCAGCACTGTGCCTGGGAATTTCCTCCTGACAGCCTTCATGTTACTCAAATGTGGCCAGTCTCGAAGCCTAACTCAGCATCTAAATGCAATGCCTTCCCCCCAGCGTGGGACATGACACCCAAGGATGAGCCTCCCTGGCACCGAGGGATCACTATCAACTAACAACTGATGATGCAACTGGAAAATGACCTTGAATTGAAGGTTCGATGCGGATCAGTAGAATATCCCTGTCTACATAGAATAATATGACTTTAAAATGCTGTTTGACCTAATGTAAGGGGGAAATAGAAAGGAGAAATGAGTTTATATGGCTATGAGTCTCTAAAAAAAAAAAGAGTCTGGAGGCTGTCAGAAGGATTTCCCTTATGCACAACTGAGCAGAGTCTAAGAGACAGATAAAGTAGATACAATCCCCAGGTATTGGTTCCTTTGAGGGCTAAAGGGACCCACAGGTTCTACGGTCATGGCAGATAGGGTTCACTGCCATGTCAGATGGCCCTTCTATGGAGCTGGTGTTTCTGAGTGATGAAACTGGACCCAGAGGGGATCTCTTTTCATAAGACTATCATGCTACTTTACTGGAATTGTAGTTGGTATTGGGGTTTAAGATATATTTAGGGGATTGAATCTTTTTACTGACAATATGATAGCCAGGCCCTGAGCCTCAACAGACTCCAGCTCCTACAATCTGAATTATTGGACTCACCTCACTCAGCTAAGATGGAGTTGAAGAAGGGCAACCACCACACCATGGAGCCTAGAGTGCCTACAACTGAAAGCAGGAGGATTGCATCCAGTAACCATGTGGAATCTGAGCCTCCTCTTGACATAGAGGTGCAATGGACACAACCAATCCAAGGACCTCAGAGAAAAGGTGGCAATGGAGTGGGAAAAGTGGACATGGTGGCTGTTGGGTATGGGGAATGGCAGGAAGAGATGAGATGTGGAGGCGCCTTTGGGACTTGGAGTTGCCCTGGATGGTGCTTCAGGGGCAATCACCGGACATTGTAAATCCTCCCAGGGCTCACTGGATGGAATGGGGGAGAGTGTGGGCCATGATGTGGACCAATGACCATGAGGTGCAGAGATACCCAGAGATGTACTTACCAAATGCAATGGATGTGTCATGATGATGGGAGTGAGTGTTGCTGGGGGGGGGAGGGGTGCGGTGGGGGTGGTGGGGTCGAATGGGACCTTATATTTTTTTAATGTAATATTTTTACAAAATCAATAAAAAAAAAAATCAAAAAAAAAAAAAAAAGAGTGGTCTATTTAAGTATCTAAAGTATAATTTTATTAGAGTTAGGGTAGGGTCCAAACAGTTTTTCTTTTTAAATAGAGAATGAAGGCAATCACAAAGTTGGTTAAATTTGACTGTTTAACATAAAATGATTGTTCAAAAGTTAACATTAGTTCCAAATGCGAATCCTCTCTGGAATTGAGGATTGAAATTGTCACAAATGAGACACATAGTCAAAAAAAACATGGAAAACAGATCAAATAATATGGAGGAAACATGAGAAGGTCCATTATATGTTTAATTGGTGTCTTAGAAGGAAGGGAACAAAAAAAATGGAGTGCTGACAATACCATAAAAGTTAAGAATTTTCCAAAACTGGTTAAAGGCTCTAATCCACAGATTCAGGAAGCAGGAAAAAAAAAAAAAAAAAAAAAAAAAACAAGCAAAAAAACATAGAAAGGTCATCATGAAAGGGAATAAAAGCAAACATCAGCTAAAGGAAAAAGAGATGAAATGTCATCAAAGGTGCGAAAGTTGGATTGACATATGATTTCTTAACAGAATAAAAAGGAAGTGAGAAAACTGATACTTCCAATGTGCAAACACAAAAGAACTGCCAATACAGAACTCTATACCCAATACAAATATTGTTTCAAAAATGAGAATGACATCAGGACAGCTTTTAGTGAAGAGAGAGACTGATGAATTTTTCAAAATACATTTTCACAATAAAATTCAAAGAGATGATTGAACTTTAGACAGAAAGTTATTCTAGCTGCGAGGACTGAAAGGAATAAAGAGGATTTTATGTCAGTAACTAAAAACAATATAGACGCCTTAAACCATAATAGTAATGTCTTTTAAGAATAAAATGAACATGAAATAAAATATAAAAAAATAAAACATAGGTAAAGAGTTTAAAAAGCATTAAAATAAATTAGTTTCTATTTTTTTTTTCTTGGAAAAGGAGTTAAAAGCTAGATTAAATTTGGAAATTGAAAACACATCTTTTAATCTGTAGAAGGACACCTGAAATATCAGAAACAAAATAAACAACTTTCAAACAGGTAGAGAAAAGAATGAAAGATCTTAAAATACAAAATCCACCCAAAATACAGCAAGAAAATAAAGAAAACAGAAACATAGAAATGGGGTAAAAATAGAAATTACAAAGTAAGATGATTCATTTAAATTTACATGCCTTTGATTACATGAACTATTGACAGAATGCTCCAGTGAAAACACCACAAAATATAAAATAAATATAGGCTCTTTATTATCAGGATGCAAAAATGTTGAACCTTAACATTGTAAAAATACCATGAAAACACTAACCAGAAGAAAGTTGGTAGTTTTATTAATATTATATAAAACTGAATTTCAGGTAAAACATATAGATAACAAATGTCATCTCATAATGATAAATTTTCAATTCACCAGGAATTAAGGCACTTTATATATGTATGCACTTAATAGCAGAACCTTAAAATATAAGGAGGAAAAATTTACCAAACTGTGTATAGAAATAAGTAAACACAAAATAACAGGGATAATTTTAATGCACCTTTCTCAGTTGTTGATAGAATAGAAAGAAAAAATACCTTAGGTATGCATAAAATTAAACCACACAGTTAAGAAGTAGATCTGATAAATATATATAATATACAACATCCAACAATTACAAAATTGTCATGTCACACATACACATATCAAATAAAAATTTGACTATACTCTAGTCAGTGATTCAAAGTCTTAAGACATTGCAAAGCCCTGGAAATATAAAGAGCACAATTTCTGAACAAATTAATTAGACTTTAAATCAATTATAGTTAATAAATAAGAAATTCTCCTAAATAATTAAGTCACAAAATGAATATCATAAATAAAATATTTTAAACTAAATTAACGGAAAACACTATAAATCAATAATATATTGCAGATAAATCTGTATTTAAAATAACATTTTGGTCCTAAATTCATACATTATTAAAGAAAAAGTCTGAAAAATTAAGTAGCAAAGATAATTTCTCAAGGATTTAGAATAAATACATCAAAATAAGTGATGGAGAATAGCAGGAAGGAAATAATAATGATATTGATAATTATAATATATATTATTATTTATAGCATCAGCATTATTCACCATAAGAGCCAAATAGAAAACAAGCATACTATATAAAATATTAACAAAGCCAAAAGACATTCTTTAAAAAAAGAACACTATGTATAGAGTAAGATTAAGAAAGTAAAAAGAAAAAAGGTACGAATAACCATTAACAAAAATGAATAAAGAAGCAGTATTACAGAAGATACTGGAATTAAAATTATAAACGACTATTACTCATAAGTAAATGGCAGTAGAGGTTTAATTTTTAAATTTAGCCTGAAAGTACAAATTTCTAGAAAAAATATGTCTCAAAACTAACATAAACAGAAATGGAAAACCTGAATAGTACTGTAAGCACTAAAGAAGTAAAATCATTAATCCAAAATCTTCTCCCAGTGAAAATTACAGGCTTAAATATCTTCACCGTCACATTTCATAAAATTTTCAAAGAACTAATAATTTCAATCCTTCATCTAAACTTCTAGAAATAAAAAAAATGAAACATTTTCCAAATCACTTTATGAAACAATAAAACCTAGATACCAAACTCGACTTGGGATGTGAAAGAAAAGAAAATTACAAGGAAATCTCACTCATAAACACAATTGCAGATATCTTAAAAGAAAATATTAGCAAACCAGGGTCAATAAAATATTAAAAGGATAATATATCATGATCAATAGGGATTTATATCATGAATGGAAATCTAGATAAATATTATTAAAGCATATGCTTAACTTAGTTGATTAAAAATGATTAATTAAACTCATGAACCATTAGGATTAAAAATTAAAACTATTAGCAAAATAAGACTAGAGGGAATAATTCACATAATATTTTATAGTGAAGCCATTAAGTCTTTCCTTTTTTAAATAAAGAATAAAGATGCCTGCCATTAACAATTCTGTTTAACATTGTATTATAAGTCTTTATCAGAGTAAGCAAGAAAAAGGAATAAATAAGAATTAAATAAGAATTGGAAAGGAATAAATGAAAATATCATTGTTCATAAATGTGATAACCATGACTAAATAGTACACAGAATCTACAAGTTATTAAAATGAATATGGGAGTTCAGCAAATTTGTTGCACATACAATTGAAGTGTAGACATCTATTGTGTGTTCTTCTGACAATGACTGACTAGTTTGATAAGTACACATATTTCCCCCCTGCCACCCTAGCAGCTTTTTGCTTGCTGTCTGCTTTCTGTGTCCATGTGCTGCACATTCTTCTGTGTCTGTGTTTACCTGTTTATTTATTTCCCACCACCACCACCCCTTGCAGCTTGCTTGCTGTCTGCTCTCTAGGTCCATTTGCTGTGTGTTCTCCTGCATTTTTGCTTGTCTCCCTTTTTTGTTGCATCACCTTGCTGAGTCAGCTCTCCGTGGTACTTGTGTGTTGGCTGCACTCTGCAGAGCCTGGGTGGTAGCACTCCACAGTGGGCAAGCCTGCCTTCACAAGGAAGCCTGGGACATGAACCCAGGACCTCCCATATGGTAGATGGGAGCCCAGTACACATATTTTTGATGTGTCTGTTATTAAAGGGATCAAACAGTGAAAGTGTGTGATAAGATCCAAAAGAAAAGGGAGGCCAAAAAAGGTGAGTCAGTCAGTTGGGATCACTGTAATTCTGAAGGCAATTGATTATTCTAAGGTTAAATAGAAGTGAATTTGCAGATATAAAACTAAGCAGATTTGGGGGAATACATTGTGTTTGGAAGGAAAAAATCCTAAAGTTTGGGGTTTGCCAAATAGAAATAGTCCTAGTAATCATCCCAGAATTTTCCCTGGGACCAAGAAAGGCTACATCCAAACAGCAATCATGAACCCTCACAAGGACTGAAATACAAGTGTATATCAGCTCAAACCTGAATTGGCTTCAGGTGAGCCATCCCCACTTATTTTCTTTGACCAAGTAAATCCTCTATGAGGTCTCATCTCCTGAGTTACCATCCACATACTCAAATTATTCCCATAATTGTTTATACCTAATATTAGGAACAAATTTTTTTTAAAATGTAACCTGTCAAATAAAAAACAAGATTTGATTGAAGAGAAAAAAAGTAAAGGACACAACTGCAACAGATGAAAAGACATCAAAATATTTGATTTATCAGTTATCAGAAATGGTCTGGTGGTTTAAAGCTGTATGTACCCTAGAAAAACATTTTCTTTAATCAAATCCATTTCTGTGGGTTTGAACCCATTTGTTAGGTAGGGCCTTTAGATAAGGTTACTTCAGTTAAGGTGTGGTCCAGCCCAATCAGGGTAGGTATTAATCCTATTGCTGGAATCATTAATAAGCAGAATGAAATTCAGAGAGAGAAAAAGTCAAAAAGAGTAGTGAGAAGCTCAAATTCAACGGAACCTAGAAGAGAAGAGAGAGACCAGAAGAGGTTGCCAGGTGAATTGCCATGTGACAGAGGAGCAAAGGACTAAGGATAACCTGTAGACAGCCCCAGAACCCCAGTCTTCAGGAGGAAAGTATTGCCTTGATGATGCCTTGATTTTGGCATTCTTGTAGCCTTGCAGCAATTTCACATTATTGATGAATTCCAAAAAGAAATATTGTATTATGTTTGTAAACTGGTCTTTCCACTGGGCATATTAGAATGTATTTAGATTTAGAGGTTTTACTTTTACTTGATTAAATAATGATTAAGGCTTTGATTGGGCCATGTCAATAAGATGTTGGGTTCCCACCCCCTTAGTGGTTGGGGAATAACAGAGAAACCACAATGCACAGAAGGGAGGTTGGAGTTTTGATCCTGGAGCCTGGAAAGTAAACACATGGAGAAGCAGATACCTGAGGAAGGAAAGAAGGCTCAAATGGGCTCAGCAGAGTCCCCAGGAAGAAAGATGAGTAGTTTGCCTGATAGTGTACAGCTGGACTTGCAGAGAGAGCAGAGATGCTAAGCCCAAAGAGAAACAAGCTGCTGGAAGAGAGGAACCCCGGAAGCCTGAACACTTGTAGACATCAGCACCCATCTTGCTCTAACACATGGCAACAGACTTTGGTGAGGGAAGTAACTTATGCTTTATGGCCTGGTAACTGTGAGCTTCTACCGCAAATAAATACCCTTTATAAGAGCCAACAGATTTCTGGTATTTTGCATCAGCACCCACTTTGGCTGATTAATACAAGCCTCAAAACAATGAGAGAATAAACTTCTATTGTTTAATCAAGCCCATTTCATGGTATTTGCTAAAGTAGCCTAGGAAACTAAAACATTATGGCACCAGGAGACAGGGGAGTCACTACTGCAAATGACAAAAATGTGGAAACAGCTTTGGAATAGGGAAATGCTTAGAGGCTGAAAGAATTGAATAAGAATTGTAAAGGAATAAATATCAAGGAATATTTACTTAACAGAGAAGGCCAAGATTGCTTTGAAGAGACTCTTGGTAGAAATGTGGATGCTAACGCTACTTTCAATGAGATCTTTGGAAACTGAAAGAAAGGAGATCCTTCTTTTAAAGTGCCAGAGAACTTGGTGAAATTGAGTTCTGATGTCCGATGAAAGGCAGAATTTGAAAGCGATGAACTTAGATCTTTAGCTGAGGAGCTTTCCAAACTAAATGAGGAAATTTCAGCCTGGTTTCTCCTTGCAGCGTATAGATTAATGTGAGAGGAAAGGAATAAGCAGAGAACTGAATTCCTGGGCACAAAGACACAAGAAATCTATCATTTGGAAAAGTGAGTTTCTCAAAAGCAAGTCCCCAGAGAATGTGAGTGTTCAACGGGATATGGAACCAGTCAGCAATTTTCATAGACATCAGGATTGGAAAGGCAGTCATCCAGGAAGGATCTGTGGAAAGATCATATGTCTAACTGTTGGGATCCCTGTGATCTACATGCAAAATTGACAAGTTTCCTGTATAATTTGTATGAACAGAAACACTGTCAGCTTGGACTAAAAGAATTGGGAAAAATTACTTCTAGACCAGAATCAAGAAAGCTGAGGTCTGGACTAAAGATATCTTCTGAGGCCAAGAAAACAGCTCACCCATGTGTGTGTGTGCAAAGGACCATGGGATATCAGCAGCCTGCACCAGAACACCAACCTTTAGGGAAGAAAGCATCACCTTGATGCCTTGATTTGGACTTTCTTTTAGTCTCAAAACAATGAGTAAATAAAATTGTTTAACCTGTCTATTTCATGGTATTTGCTTGAGCAGCCTAGGAAATAAAACACATGGACTTTAAAGTAAATTTAATTAATATGAGATTGGAGTTAAATGATAAAATGGAGAATTTTGGAAGAAAACAAAAACTTACTAAAAACAGGAAATGTAAATTCCTGAACTGAAAATAATAACTTGACAGATAGGATTATATATTAGCTAGGTATTTTTTAAATGAAAACTAGAGAATTGGAAAAAAGGTTGATGGAAGATATCATATATTAAGCATTCAATTTAACAGGGATGGAAAGATTTGAAAAGAACAATAAAATAATATTGGTTCTGATAAACATATAGTAAGAATACCAGAAGGGGAGAGATACAACAGGGAAGAAGAAATATTCAAAGACATAATGAACAAATCTCTTAAAACTGATAGAAGCTGCAATGCAACACATTAAAAAACAACTATGAATCCAATAATGCTAAATTAAAAGTATAACTGACTTATTTGCATCATAAGAAAACTTATGAAAAACAAACACAAGTAGAAAATCTACATAGCAGTAAGAAAAATTATATATTCTTTTAAAGAAAGGAAATAAAAAGAAAATGGAAATTAGAAAGCTGTGGAATAGATATATCCACAAAATTAAACAACCATGCCCAGCAAAATTTACTTCAAAAACTAAGGTAGGGAGAAGCAGCAGCTCAGTGGTTTAGCACTTCCTTTCCATGTATAAGGTCCTGGGTTTGATCCCTAATACCGCCTAAAAAAAATAAAAAGAAAACAACAACAACAACAAAAATACAAAGGTAAAATTAGGTATTTCTGCTTCAATCTATGATGAAATAGCAGAGACAGATTTAACACACACATACATTTACACACCTTTTAAACCAGAAAAAGTGACAAATGATACATCACATTTCGTGTGTTGTACTATCAAGGACGTTAACCCCCAAACTACCTCAATTTTCTGCCTGGGGGGAGGTTCTAGGCTGCAAAGCAGGATGAGTTGACCCAAACAAGACCCGGATGTTTTGGTGAGTTGTGTGGATAGTGATCAGAGTCTGGGGAGGTCTGGGTGTCTAGAAAATGGATGATATAAGAGTAGGACATATAGAGAGAAAGCTACAGAGAACTGGCATGGGAAGATTTGGTTTTGTTTTTGTTCTTGTTTTTTGCTTTTCCATGCACCACTCAACACCATGCAATAGTTTGGACATTTGTTACAAATTATGATAGCACATTTTAAAAATGGGTTTGCTATTTCTGCAGCAGGGTTCCACAGATTTTTTATTTTTATTTTTATTCTGTTATCATACATATAAAGTTGGTTGTAACATTTCCCATTTTAATCATATTCAGATATTCATTTCAGTGCTATGAATTGTGAGCACGATTTTGTGCTACCATCAACACCATCCATTATTAAACATTTCCATCATTCCAAATAGATCATTCCAGGGATCTGCATGGGAGGTCCCCTGAATCCAGCAACAGACCATCTAAATTTTATTATTTCTGGTAATCAATTAAAAATTACCAATAATGTAAAGAAGCAAGAAACTGTTAACCCAAACCAGGGCAGTTCAATAAATAGAAAAATATGCAGAAATGAGGGAGATGATGGAATTAGCAGACAATGTTCTTAAAACAGCTACAATAAAGATGCTCTATACACTCAAAAATAAGGAAGAATATACAAACATGATGAGGAGATAAATGAAATATATATGAAACAGAATTAAATGAAACTTTTTAGAGATGAAAATGCAATATCTAAAATGGAAAACATGAATGGTATTAATAGTAGATTAGGCACTGCAGAAAAGATGTTTAGAGAATGTAAAAAAATATCCATCAAAACTGTAAAAAATAAAGAACAGAGAAAAATACTAGTTACAACAACAAAATGAACAGAGAATTAGTGACCTGTAACACCATTAACAGTCTAGCATAAATGTAGTTGGAATCTAAGAAAAAGAGGAAGGCAATTAAGAAATTTGAAGCAACGATGGGTGAAATATTCTAAGTTTGATGATAAAGTGTAAGTCCACAAATGTGAGAAACTCAAGAAATGACAAGCAGAAGAAATATAAAAATCTACACAGAAGTACAATAAAATCAATTTTCTGCAAAACAGTGGTAAGGAAAATCTTCAAAGCATCTAGGAAAAAGATGCATATGTACAGAAGAAAATAGATAAGAATGTGAACATAGTCTTCTCAGAAACGATGTGAGCAAAAATACAATGGAGAGAACTTTAAACTACTAAAAGGAAAAGAAAAGGTCCATATAAAGTCTATCAAAAATAACTTTCAAAAATGAAAACAAATTACTTCTTGGAAAAATGAAAGCTGAGGAATGTATCACCTGTGGACTTCCTATATATATATATAAGAAATATTTAAGGAACTACTTCAAGCAAAAGGAAAATGATACCATATGGAGGGAAGGCACTTTAATGATAAACGTATGGGTGTGGTAGATTCAATCATGTACCCCTCAAAGATAAGCTCTCTAATCCCCACTGTTGTGCATGTGATTCATTTATAAACAGGGTCTTGGAAGAGGTTATGACCAAAACTGAAACAAAATTTCCCTTAATCTGGTTATGACTGAAAAAAAAAGTAAATTTGGGCATGGCAGTACAAGCCACAGAAGGAGAGAGAAAAAGAAAGACGTCTGTTTGAAAGACTAGAGACTGATTGCCAGCAAGCCAAGAAAGGAGAAGGCATGGCTTGCTGAAACATTGATTTTGAACCTAAAGACTTCAAACTGTGAGCCAATAAATTCCTGTTGATTAAATCAACCAACATGTGGTATTTTATTATAGCTACTCTAGCAATCTAAGGCAGTGTGTAATATAAAAACATTTTTCTCTTTCTTTATCTCTTTAAAATATGATTATTGGCTGTGTAAAGGAAAAATAATAAAGATGTATTATAGTTTATAACATATGTAGTGATATCTAAGACAATGAAGGCACAAAGAATGGTAGGGAAAATATGGATACAAACAATTGTAAGCTTCTTATACTACATGTGATGTGGCGCAATATAAAAATTAGAGATAAACTTTGTAAAGTTGTATTTTGTCAATGTCATAGAATCCTCTGAAAAATAAAAACATATATCAATATAATGCAATAGTGGATATAAAATGGAATCATAAAAATAATTATTCCAAAAGGCAGGAAAACATAGGAAAAAGGAACCAAGAACAGATGAATGAACAGAAAACAAGAGCAAAATAGTAAAGTAAAACCCAACTATATAAAAAATCACCTGAAATATAAACAGTTTGAACATGGAAACTAAAGGGAGAGTATATCAAATTGAATACAAAGGCAAGACTCAAAAAAATATGCTCTCTAAAATAAAGCCAGTTTAAATTTAAAAAATGCAAAAGGTGAAAAGTTAAGATGAACAGATGAGAAAATGTGATCATTTAAACCTGGGCTATTCTTTAAGTCCAGAATATGTTGGACCAAGCATCAAAGAAAAGCCTTAACACAGAGTCAATCAACAATAAAACTCTCGACAAGAGGGAGTTAACTCATCAAGATAATCAGATGCTGAGACATCAGCAAAAAATTATAAACCATACTAAGAAACACGAAAATGTGGCTCAATCCAGGGAACAAATTAAAACTTCAGATACAGAACTTGGAAAAACTGATCAAAGATGTTCAAACAAAACTTCTAAAGAAGTTCAAGGAGAGTATGTATAAAGTGATGAAGGATACTAAGAAGTCAATTTGTGAGCATAAAGAAGTATTTCATAGTATAAAAAGAAACTTAACAGAAATTATGGGGATGAAAGCCACAATAGAAGAGATTAAAATACATTAGGGGTTTAAAACAGCACAAGCAGAAGAAAGAATCTGCAAAGAATCAGCAAAATAGAAGACAGAGCAATTGAAATCATGCAGTCAGAAGGATAGAGAAAAGAATAGATAAAAATTAAGCAGTGTCTCAGGGATTGCATGAAAACATGAAATACACAAATATGTGCCCGTGGGATTCCCAGAAGGAGAAGAGAATGGAAAATGTGCAGAAAGAATATCTGAGGAAATAATGGCCCAAAATTTTCTAACTCGTATGAAAGACATAAATACACATGTCCAAAAAGCATTACATAACTCCAAACAGAATGAATCCTAATAGACCTACTCTGAGGCACATACTAATCAGAGTGTCAAATAGCAACGGTAAAGAGAAAATTCTGAAAGCAGCAAGAAAAAGGCATAAAAGGGATCTTCAATAAGACTAAATGCCAATTTCTCCTTAGAACCATGGAGGCAAGAGGGCATATTTAAAGTATTAAAAGAAAAACTGCCAGCCAAAAGTTTTTATCTGGTAAAACTGTCCTTCAAAACTAAGGAGGGTTTAAAATATTCAAAGATAAACAGAGAGTTTGTCAACAAAAGGCCTGCCTTACAAGGATTACTAAAGGGAGTTCTTCAGGTTGAAAGGCAAAGACAAGGGAGGGTGATTTTGAGTACTGGGAAGAAATGAAGATTCAGGGAATATGGATAATATTGAAGCTAAGTTGGTATCATTTCAAATTAGTGAGTTATAGACATACGTTGTATAAATATAAACCTGAGGATAACCACAAAGAATGCATTTAAAAATATACAGAAACAAAATGAGAAAGGGATTATCCATATATTTATCAGAAAAGATCAACTATGCAAAAAAGGATGCTGCTAAAAAGGAAAAGAGAGACAAAAAAATAAAAAAGATGTGAAACCAAAGGACAAAATGACTGAAGTAAGTACTGCCTTTAGAGTAATAACACTGAATATTTATGGATTGAACTCCCCAATCAAAGACACAGAATGGCAAAATGGATGAAAAATCCTGATCAAACTATAGGTAGTTTGTAAGGTTCTCACCTTAAACCTAAAGAAATAAGTAGATTACAAATGAAAGCTTGGAAAAGATTTTATATTCAAATAGTAGACAAAATAGAGCCAAGGTATTTAAACCAATATCAGACAATATACACTTAAAGGGAAAATATATTATAAGAAACAAATAAGGACATTGTATATTAAGAAATGGACAGTAATCAAGAAGAAATTGCAATTATAAATATTTTTGCACCAAACCATGGTGCCCCAAAATATATGAGGCAAACTCTGGCAAAACTGAAGGGAGAAATAGGCTTCTCTACAATAATAAGAGTTGGAGATTTCAATATACCACAGTAGACTGACTATCTAGATAGAAGATCAGTAACAAAACAGAAAATTTGAATAATACGAAAAATGAACCAGATTTAATAGGCATATACACAACATTGTACCATAAAACAGCAGGATATATTTTCTTCTCAAGGCCACCTGGATCATTCTCCAAGATAGAACATGTTGGATCACAGAACAAGTGTCAGTAATTATAAAAAAAATTGATATTTTACAGTGCATATTCTCTGACCATAATGGAATGAAGGTGGAAATCAATAAACACATGGAGAACTGGAAAATCCACAAACATATGGAACTTAAATAATGCACTCATAAATAATCCGTGGATCAAAGAAGAAATGGCAAGGAAAACCAATAAATATCTTGAGACAAATGAAAATATGAATACAGCATATCAACACTTATGGGATGCAGCAAAGGCAGTGCTGAAGGGGAAATTTATAGCCCTAAAAGCTTATATTTAAAAAGAAGAAAGAACTAAAAGCAAGACCAACACACACACCTAGAGAAACTAGAAAAAAAAAATAGCATACTAATCACAAAGAAGCAGAAAGAAAGACATAATAAAGATTAGAGCAGAAATAAATTAAATTGAGAATTTAAAAAATCAGTAGATTTAACAAAACCAAAAACTTTTCCTTGAAAAGATCAATAAAACTGACAAATCCATAGCTAGACTGACAAAGAAAAAAGAGAGAAGGCACAAAGAAATAAAATCAGAAACCAGAGAGGGGTTTTCTATGACAGCATAGAAATAAAAAGGACCATAAAAGAATAATATGAACAACTATATACCAACAAATTAGACTACTTAGATGAAATGGGCAAATTACTATAAATGCATGAACAACCTACACTGACTGTAGAAGAAATAGAAGACCCTAAAATACAAAACACAAATAAAGAGATGGAATCAGTCATCAAAAACCTCCCAATAAAGTAAAGCTCAGGACCAGACGGCTTCCCCAGTTAACTCTACCAATCATTTCAAGAATTAATATCAATCCTGCTCAAATCTTCCAAATAAATGAATACAGGGGAACACTACTTAACACATTCCATGAGGCCAACATCACCCTAATATCAAAGCCGGATAAAAATACTTTAAAAAAATTACAGACAAATTTCTTTTTTGAATATAGATGCAAAAACATTAACTAATCAAATCCAAAAGCTCATCAATTGAAGTATATATACCAAGATCAAGTGGGTTTATCCCAGGTATGCAAGGGTGGTTCAACATAAGAAAATCAATTAATGTAATACACCATATTAATGAAACGAAGGGAAAATACACATGATTTCCTCAATTGAGGCAGAAAAGGCATTTGACAAAATACAGCATCCTTTCTTGATAAAACCATTTAGAAAAATAGGAATTGTAGGAAAATTCCTCATCATATATGAAAAACCCACTGCTAAACATCATACTTTTTCTAGTCACTTAGACTGCCAAAATGAAGATATCATAAAATGGGTTGGCTTTTAACTGTGAGCATTTGTTAATTTACAACTTACAGTTTCAAGGCTGAGGAAAATGTCTAAATCAAGGCATCATGAGATGAAGCTTTCTCCCTGAAATCCAAAAGCAGCAATCCTGGACTCCTCTGTCACATGGCAAGGCACATGGTGACATCTGTTGATCTCTCCCTTCTCTTTTGGATTTCATTGCTTTCAAATTCTTGCTTCTGTGGCTTTCTCACTTTCTATTTTGTAATTCATACCATTTATAAAGGACTCCAGTAAGAGGAGTAAGACCCAACCTGGGCCATACATTAACTGAAGTAACTTAATCCAAAGGTTCTCTTTAAAAATAGATTTATACCCATAAAAATGGATTAGCTTTAAGACCATGATTTTCTGGGTTCTTACAATTACAAACCATCACAATCCTCAATGGTGAAAGACTGAAAGCTTTCCCTGTAAGATCTGGAATAAGACAAGGATGCCCAGAGTCATCACTGTTACTCAACACTGTAATGGAAGTTCTAGCCAGAGCAGTTAGGCAAGAAAAATAAAAGTCTTCCAAATTGGAATGGAAGGAGTACAAATAACACTTTTTGCAGATGACAATGAACTTATATATATAAATTCCAGATAATTTTATAATGAAGCTACCAGAGCTTCAGCAAAGCTACATGACTTCAGTAAAGTAGCTGGGTATAAGCTCAACATGCAGATATCAGTGGTGTTTCTGTATGCTATTACAAAGCATTCTGATGAGGAAATCAAGGGACAAGTTCCATTTATAATAGCTACTAAAAGAATTAAATATCTAGGAATAAATTTATCTATGGATATAAAGAACTTGTTCAAAGAAAACTACAAAACATTGCTAAAAGATTCAAAGAAGACATAAATAAATGGAAGGAAATTCTGTGTTCTTGGGCTAGAAAACCAAATATCATTATCAATTCTACCCAAAGTTATTTTCATATTCAATACATAATCAAATTCCAAAGCTTACTCTGAAAAAAATTGAAAAGCCAATTTTACCAGATTTATTTGGAAGGGCAAGGGTCCCCAAATGGCTAAATCCTCACAGGGCCTACATGATGGAATAGAGGAGAGTATGGGCCATGATGTGAACCAATGTATATGAGGTGCAGAGGTGCCCAAAGATGTACTTACCAAATCCAATGGATGTGTCATGATGATGGGAACGAGTGTTGTTGGGGGGGGGAGAGGGGGGGTGGGGGGGGTATCTCACATATATATATTTTTAATGTAATATTATTACAAAGTCAATAAAAAATAAAAAAAATAAATAAATAAAAAAAAATAAAGAGTAGGACAAAGTCAGGGGACTCAGGCATTCTTATTTTAAAACATATTACAAATCTATAGTGATAAGAACATCATGGTATTGGCACGAGGATAGATATATTGACCAATGGAAATGAACTGTGACTTCAGAAATAGACCCTCACATTTATGGCCAATTATTTTTATTTTTTCTTTTAGGAAGTACTGGGGATCAAACCCGGGACCTCATACAAGGGAAACAAGCACTCAACCATGTGATCTACACCTACTCCCCTGACCAATTGATTTTTAATACTTCTAAGTCTATTTAATTGGGAAATAATAGTATCTTCAACAAATGGTGCTAGGAAAATTGAATAACATTATGCAAAAGAAATATTGCATATCATACCATATATAAAAAATTAACTCAAAATGGATCAAGGACCTAAATATAAGAACCAGGACTATAAAAATTCTGGAAGAAAATGTAATGAAGTATCTTCAGGATCTTGTGTTAGGAAATGGTTTGTTAAACTTTATACCCAAAGCACAAGCAGTGAAATAGAAATGGATAAATGTGGCCACCTCAAAATTAAAATCTTGTGTACTTCAAAGGACTTTCTCACAAAAGCAAAAAATAACCTACTTAATGGGAGAAAAATATTTTGGAAACCACATATCTTATAAGGGTTTAATATCCAGAATGTATTTTTTTTTTAAATCCTACAACTCAAAAATAAAAAGACAAAAAAATGGGCAAAAGACTTGAACAGATATCTTTCCAAAGAGGATGTACAAATGGCTTAATAACACATGAAAATATGCTCAACACCACTGGCTATTAGGGAAATGCAAATTAAAACCACAATGAGATAACATTGCACACTAGAATGTCTACAAAAAAAAAAAGAAACTACAAGTGTTGGAGAGGACGTGGAGAACTAGGAACATTCATTCATTGTGTGGTGGGAATGAAAAATGCTGCAGCCACTGTGGAAGGCAGTTTGGCAGTTCCTCAGAAAGCTCAGTATAGAATCACAGTATGACCCAGCAATCCTGCTCCTAGGTGTACACTCAAAAGAACTGAAAGTAGGGGTTTGAACAGATATTTGCACACCAATGTTCAAAGTGGCATTATTTACAATTGCCAAAAGATGGAACCAAATGAAGTTCCCAAGAGTTAGAGAATTAATGAACAAAATGTAGTATATACATACAATGGAATATTATATAGCTGTAAAAACAAATATGGATTAATCTTGAGGACATTAGGTGAAGTGAAATAAGGCAGACACAAAAGGACGAATATTGTACGATCTCAATGATATGAACTTATAATAACTTATAATAAACAAATTCATAGTCAGAATCCAGGTTATTGTTTACCAGGGGGGTGTTTTGGGGGTAGAGAGAGGGAGCTGATGTACAGAATTTCTGTTCAGGTTGATTGCAAAGTATGGAACTGGATAGTGTTAATGTAGCACATTATTGTGAGTGTAATTAACAGCACCAAATTATAAAGGTGAATGTAGTTAAAAGGTGAAATTTCAGGTTGTAAATGTTATTGGAGTAAAAATGAAATGATAAAACATAGGTCTGAGTAACACAGTGTACCCTATTATACACAATGGATTATGGTTAATTAAGCAAGGATGAGAATGTTCTTTTATGGATATTAAAAAACGTATATCAATACAATGTGTTAATAATAGGATTGTATATGGGAAATACAAATAATGTAAACTATGGATGATAGTTAATGGTAATATTTTAATAATCTTTCATTAATTCTAACATAGGTAAATAATATAAAAAAATATTACAATGATAAAAAAATGTACTATCAACAATTGTTGTAAATGTTCCACAACAATACAAAGTGTAGAGCAGTGGATGAAACTGTATTTTACGCATGGTTGTTCTGTAAAACCACAGCTTCTCTTAACAAAAAGTGAAGGAAAAAATATTACATGGGACATCTCACAGGAAACCATGAAATTTAAAAGAGATGAGTAAAGTATTTCAAGTGTTGAAAGAAAAACACTAACAATCTAGAATTCTGTAACTTGCTAAATTTCCCTCCAAAAATTAATGGAAAATAAAGGTTTTACAGACAAAACAAAACCGAGGAAATGTATCACTAGCACATATGCTTTGAAAGAAAACTTAAAAGAATGTCTTCAAGGAGAATGAAAATTAGATAGATCAAAAACTTAGATCTATGTGAAGAACAAAAGAGCATCAGAGAAGAAAAAATAAAGCTATAATAAAATATTTTATTTTCCTTATTCTTAAACCATCTGAAAAATAACTATCAAGTCAAAGTAATAATAGGAACAATGTATTGGGTGAGTGCAGGATCAGGAAAAGTGAAATGAATGACAGCAATGTTAAGGATGGGAGGAAGGAGTTGGGAATACTATTATAAGGTAGCTGCACTACCCATAAAGTTGTATAGTATTATTTGAAAGTTGACTTGGATTAGTTAAAATGTGTATTGCAATCTCTAAAGTAATCACTAAAAAGTTTTTAAAGAGAAGTATAATTTAATTCTAACAGAAGATAAAATGAAAATGAAATTTAATTTATAAAATACTTCCTCCACCAACAGATAAACAAGTCTTCTCAAGTTCATGTGGAACATATGCCTAAATAGACTACATTATTGGCATCAACCACACTTTTAAAAATGTGATAGAATTCATATTGACTATGTTCTTGGAAAACAAATGGAGATAAATGTTATTAACTCAATAACAGAAAGAAAGCTGGAAAATAACAAAATATTTGGAGATTAAGCAAGTCACTTTTAAATAACATGTACATCAAAATCTCAGGAGAAATTTTAAAAATAGTTTGAACTAAATGAAAATGAAGATTCAACTTATTGAAATTGTGGGAGCCCTAAAAACAGTATTTAGAGGGAAAATTCTCACCAATTAGTGCATATATACATAAAGAAGAAATATATAATATCAATAATCTAAGGTTTTACCTTAGGAAAATGGAGAGAGAAGAGCAATTTAATCCTAAAGCAAGTAAAATAAAATAAAGAACAAAAGTTAGAAAATAAATAAAAGAAATTGTGTCCAGGAAATCAGAGAGAAAAATGAATGAAAGTAAAAACTTATTCTTTGAAAAGATCAATAATCTCTTAACCAGAATAACCAGGAAAGAAGAGATAAGATACAAATTATTACACCCAGAAACTAAAGAGGGGTTATCACTAGTGATTCCATGGACATTAAAAATATAATAAATGAATATGAATACCAATTCTATATCTACACATTTGATAACTAAGCTGAAAGGTACCAATTTCTGGAAAGAAACAATCTACCAAAACTCAAAAAGAAGAAACAGATCATCTGAATAAATATATATCCTATTAAAGAAAGAATCAATAAACAACGAAGCCCAGATTATTCATTGGTGAAATCTCCCAAACATTTAAGGAGAAATAATGACAATTCTTCAAAATCTCTTCCAGGAAATAGAAGCAGAGAGAATAATTTCTAATAAATTCTTGGAGGCCAGCATTAGTCAAGTTCATATAAATACATTACAGGAAAGGAACATAGACGAAAACCTTTTAATATAGATACAAAAAATATCAACAAAACACTAACAGATCAAATCCACACAATTCATAAAAGAATTACACAAATGACTGCAGTATTGATTCCAGGTATGTGAGTCTGATTCAAATATTGAAAATAATCTATTTAATCCATAACATCAATGGCTATATTAGAAAAATTATATGATCATATTAATAGATGCAGAAAATGCATTTGACAAATTTGAACATCCATTCATGATTTTTAAAAACCTCTCGGCCAAGTAGGATTAGAACCAGTAAAAAAAAATAAGAAAAAGAAACAAAATTTTCATAGTTTGAAAAAGAAGAAAGGGAACAGTCTTTGAAGATGAGATGGATGCTGAAAATCCCAAAGAATCAGCAACAAACTTCTGGCACAAATAAGTGATTATAACAACGTCTGGGGATATATGTTTAATACAGATATCAGTTACTTTCTTATATGCCACAATAAAAAGAATTTCAAATTGAAATCATAACAACACTTATAATAACATCAAAAAATCAAATATTAGGTATAAAATTATCAAAATATTGTAGGTTATCTCTATGGAAATTTTTAAAACTCTTTTGAAGGAAATCTAAGAAAACCCCAAAAATGGAGAGCTATTCTCTGTTCACAGAGAGAAGACTCAATATTAAGTTACCCAATCTTTCCAGCTTGATCTATAGATTCATTGCAATACCAGTCAAATTCCCTGCAACCTATTTTGTGGATATCAACAAATTGATTGTGGCATTTATATGGAGAGGCAAAAATTTAAAAAAAAAAAAACAAACCCAGAATAGTCAACACAGTATTTAAAAAGAACAAGTTTAAAAATATGATGCCTCCAGACTTCCAGATGTACTATAAAATTATAGTCATCAATAGAGCATAATATTGGTGAAAAAATAGATAGAGATCAATGGAACAGAATAGAGTTCAGAAATGGACCTGCACAATTTGCCAAATGATCTTTGACAAAAGGTCAAAGGCAATTTGTGATGGTTAGGTTAATGTGTCAACTTGGCCAGGCAATGGTGCCTGGTAGTTTGGTCAAACAAGCACTGGGCTAATTGTAACACAAGGGCATTTCATGGACTTTAATCATCAGTGAGTTAATAGTATAGAAAGATGCTCACATCTACAATCAGATGAGGAGATGAGGAGACAGTCCTCAGAAATGAGTGATGTCTCATCCAATCAGTTGAAGGTCTGAAAAGGGGAAGTGATTTCAGCATTCAGAGAGAGAACTCCTTTCTCTACTTCCCAGCAAGCATCTCCTGGGGAACTCCTCAAGAACCCTCATTGAGCCTCAGTTTGCAGCCTGTTCTATGGAATTTGAACTTGTGCATCCCCACAGTGTCATTAGACAATTTATAAAATTTCACATTATTTACAGATATCTCCTGTGGGATCTGTTTCCCTAGAGAAACCTAATACACAATTTAATAGAGAAAGGGTAGTATTTCCAATAGTGGTCCTAGAACAAATGGACATCATATGCAAAAAACTTTATGTGAAAACACACATTTGTGACAAAAATTAACTAAAAAATGGATTATAGGACTGAATGTAAAAGGCAAAATTATAAAATTTCTAAAAGAAAACATAGGAGACCTCAGGTTTGTTAATGAGTTTTTAGATACAACAACTAAGGCACATACTATGAGAGAGAGAAAATTGCAAGTTAGATTTCATTAAAATTAAAAACTTCTCCTCTGAGAAATACACTATATAGAATAAAAAGACAAGCCACAGACTGGAAGAATATGTTCACAATGCATATATCTAATAAAAGTCTTGAGTCCAAAATATAATAAAACTTTTAAAAGTCCATGATGAGAAAACAAACAGCCCAATAGCAAAATGGGCAAATGATCTGAACACACACCTCACCAAAGATAACAAATGCAAAAATGTATATGAAAAGTTGTATGATATCATATGGTATTATAGAATTGAAAATTAAAATGAGATCCCACTACACACTTATAAGAATGGCTAAAATTTAAAAAAAAAAAACACACACCTGACAATACCAATTGATGGCAAGACAGTGGAACAACCATTTTGAAAAATATTTTGGAATATCTAGCATATTTGAACATGCCTATGCCTTGTGAATCAGCAATTCCTCTCCTCAGTATTTCCCCATGAGAAATCACTGCACATGGACAATTCATACGTATACAAATGTAGTTTATTTGTAATAACTTCAAACTGGAAAAAATCCATACATCCGTCACAAATAGAATGGATAAATAAATTTAACATATTAATAAAACACAATACTATATACTAATGAATACTTACAATTTGCAACTATTTGTAACAACACAGATATATCTCAAAAGTATAATATTAAGCAAAAATTCAAGAGAGGAAAAACACACATGATGAGTTTTTAGATTCAATGACAAAAGAAGGCACATTCCATTTGCAAAAATTCAGAATCTGGTAAAATTAACTATATTGGTTATAAAAGCATACGTAGGAGGTAAAACTCTAAAAGTAAACAAAAATGATTTTTACATAGATCATTACAGAGTTGTTAGCTTTAGTGGAAAAGGGTGATGTTATATGCAGGGAGGGACAGAGAGGGGCTGTGGCATTGTTCTATTTCTTGAACAGAATGGTAGTTTCACAGGTGTTAACATTATAGCTCTTCATGACAATATATGCAAGTTTTATGGACCTTTCCATAAGTAGTAAATGTCACAAAAATAAGAATACAACACTTTTCCCCAAAACATTAAATCAAAATAACAACAAAACATAATCACCATTATACGAGAGTAAATAGCAGTAGAGAGAGCAATGATCAAAGAAATAAACTAGAAGATAAATATAACTAGTTTTACCAGTAAATACTAAAAAAAAAATCTCAGAGACTTGACATTTTTAAAGCTATAGCATAGTTGATAAGATCCGTTTTTTTCACCAATTATATCTATGGTGTCAGATAAATTAATAAACTTTTCTTGGCCCCTAATCCTTCAATTGTAAATTGAAGATACTCCAGCTGCTCTAAAACTCTATTCCATTATGTGAATATCTGTTTGTATGCTTTAAAAAAAAAAATTTATTTCCTACTTACTTCTAGATTCAGACTAGGAATCTGCTTGTGCGTGTGATTTCCAATTGTTATGAAGCTTTTGTATTTAAATATGCCAAAAAAAAAAAAAAGCTTTGGGGGTGGGGGATGAGGACAGCAGAGAGGGGACATTATTCTGAGACTGGAGACAATTCTAATAATAATAAAACTAGATATTATCAAATCTTGAGTGTTATCAAATTATACTTCAAGAGTATAATCCTGCCCTCCCCACTCCCAAGGAAAAAAGACACCAGTGAATTTCCTTAATGGTGTTTTAATGATGCTACACAAGGTGGGAAGAAAGACCGTCTTAAAGACAGTTAGAAACTGGGTTCAGGTTTGCTGCGTTTCCCCCATCATTTCACACTAAATTTAAAGGTGACAATTGCAATAAAAACTCTCTAACAGTCACAATGAAGACGACGATGAAAAGCACATTTGTGCATCTGTATTTTGAAGAACTGTATACAATAAAAATTAATACATATTGTAAAACACATTTAAAGCAGACATCATACATTATTGGCAAAGCATGAAAAAAGATCCTTTAAAGTCAATAAAGACATAAGAATGATCACTTTCTGTTTGGAGTCTCTTGCAATAGATTTCTTAGCCTGTTCAATTGATAAAAAAAAAACAATTTAAGAAAAAATTAAAAATACTCTTTTCACTGATATTATAAATAAAATTATATAATTGCAAGAACATCTACGAACTACTAAAACATGTGTTCAGCAAAGTTGCTTAAAATACAATGATAAAAAACAACAAACTAGCTATGTAATAGACAAAATTTTTTTAAAATGTAAGGGTATTTTTAAACATATACACAAAACCAAACAAGTTGTAAATTGTCAAGAAATATAAAAGAAAGGCAAGATGTATAATGCAGACATTTATAAAACTATATTAAAGGACCTGAAAAGATCATGGGGAGATACATGCAACATTTTAAAGAAAGAATATGTATTTAAGCCAAAAGTTTAGATAACTAAACTATCTTTTTTTGCTGATGAGAGTTTGTATTTCCTTTTCAATACTCTCTTTTAGGTTGATAATGTGTGATATAAAAAAGGTTACACTTTCTGTGGCTTTATGAATAATGAATCTATGTTTTCAATTGTGGATTATTTCCGTGTTAGAATCATTACTATAGTAGATATTGAAATAATCTAAGAGGCTCTCATTTGCCTGTAATGGAACTCTATCTTCAAGACATAAATAAGTAAGCAGGTATTAAAAGGTTATTTGTTTTCCAGAAATTAAACAATATGTTAAAGCCTCAGGGTTTAGCAAAGTAATCCATATTTGCATGCAGTGAACAAAAAGAAACCCAGATTCTTATTACAGATTTAGAATTGCCTGACACCAGAGGAACATTCAAACTAAAATACTTTTGTTTAAAAAGCAGCACCAAATCTTCCACCTGAGTTGCCAAACTTAATTTGCCTGATCTTTGTTGTGTAAATAAGAGGGGATATGATTTTATGTTGGTATATCAAGTCATTAAGCAAAATCATTTACTCCTTGAACTTTCTTTAGAAGCTGAAGTTGAGGTTAATTAGATAAATGAGAACAGGCTATTACACTGCAAGGCCAGTAATCATCCAGTAGCACATGTAGGAAATCAAGGTAACTAGAAGAGGTTGTTAATATTTGAAACCAACTCATGTATTACCTCCTGCTTGTCACCATCCCCAGGGTATGCTTTATTTACCCTCCCTCAACTCCAGTGGTTTTTACACTACTGGGATTCTTAAAATTCTAGGTATTCAATGCTTCTGGGTCAAAAAGTTATATCTAAGTATATTTATTAACACTTTTCAAAATCAAATTTCTAAGTTCTCACATGTTATTAATGTTCTCAACTGATGTTATATCCATGAAGTCTTTGATTTTTTTCACACACCATACTATGTAGTTCCAGACATAAATTTGTTTTATTTCACTTATATTACAATTCATTATAAATATCAAATTGCTGCTTATGATTGATAAAATATGCCCGGATTCTTCCAGTCTGGATTTCTTCCATGGCAAATCATAGATTTTCTCTAAAAGAATTATTTTACAAACTGGCAAGTAATCCCTGATGTAAATTTTCCCATACTCTGTTAAAGAGTGATGAGAGATTCCTTAATTTATGTAGAAAAATCTAAATCTGACACATCATGCAGTCCACGATGGTATAACGTAAATTAACTACAGAGGAATTGGGTACAGGTTGCTCATCACAGTAACTGAGAAAATACCCTTAGGTTTGTCAGTACAAATTGGATCTTTTTCCATTGGAGTTTCATAGCCAGTGTGTTGCAATAAAGATTGTTGCCAGGCACCTAATACGTCAGTTGCCAAGAGTACTCTCCACAGGACATTAATCTCTCCTGGTCCTAAATGTAAAGTAACCATTATCTCCTAATATGGAGCATTCATTCGGACCTCTTCCCAGGACACTTCACAGTAAGAGCTATGATATTAGCAACCTGCAGGGTCAGCGCTAACAGTAGCTGGAGAAAGCAGGGCCCTTTCTACACCAAGTAGTGCTAGCTAAGACATTTTCCTTATTGGCGTTAATACTTAAGGACTTTGGGGAGGACTGTCCATTACGTCTCTAGTTTCTGATTTTTTCCCCCTAATAGACACAATACATCAGCACATTAACAATAATATGATTTTAAATCCATCTTTGAGGCCTAGACAAATGTTACTAAAAGAGTTATTTGCATTATCTGAGATGAAAGAGCTACTTTTTCCACAGAACTGCCATGACTATTAACAGTTTTTCAATACTATTTTCCTTATGGTAGTTATTTCTGCATTGTTCTACTTATACCTCCCCTACTAGTTGATAATTTTCAGACAAAAATTTGAGTTGATTTTATCTGTACCTACTTCATAACAGCAAGCATAAGGTCTTGATCCTTTACCTAGCATAAAACAGGGCCCTAGGAATGGAACCCAAACTAAGACAGGGAGAGAATGGTAGTATATAAGGACCTGGTAAAATAAATACCTGTAATTATTTGAGTCTACACATCAAGGAAAAAAAACAACTTTGGTAACATAAAATGCAAAAACAAAAGAGCTCTAGTTGAAGTCTTTGCAATCTTTTGTTACTGAAGAAAGCAAAAGAATGCTCATATTTTAAATCACAATAGACACGTTCCCTTTATTTTGTAAGCAATGTCTTAGATTTAACATTTAGAATGAAATATTGAGATTTAACATTTACTATCATCACTGTAGAGTTAAGTAAAATAAGTTCATGGCAGCACTTGCCATGCCTTCATTTCTAATACAGAGGGCTGGCTCCTGTCAGAAAAGTCACAGTTTCAGGAACTTCATGAAGCCATGACAGTTGTAAGGAAAAACATTTAACTAAGTCATTAAAGAAAGGCAAATAAAAAAAGAGAAAAGTTGGTAGAAAGGCAAATTTTAAGCTGTAATTTCCCAGTACCAACATTTCTTATCCAGTATAATTTTCTCACCCTTACGCCCCAGTGGAATACCAGCGATTTTTTTCAGATTTCAAAAATTTTGTCTCTTAAAACACATACACACACAAAGAGATTCTTTACATGTGCTCATAAGACTAAAGAATAAAACGGTTTCACTGAGCAAAACCGACATGGATCCTGATCTTACAGAGCTTACAGTCTGGAAGGGAAAACAACAATAGTCAGATAATTGCACAAAGAAATATAAAATTGTAATGAGATCCAGTTAGGTGGTGGTATGAGACCAAATCACAGGAGGATATAATCTGGTCAGGGAGAACAAGGAAGATACTCTTTAGGAAGTGAATATGAGGTGAGATAATAAGGCACAAAGGATGTGAGGGTGGTGAGCTGTGCAGGGAGAAACAAATGTGCATAGAAACTTTAATGGAAGGTGAAGTCACAGGGAAGAAATACTGAGAAGTCTTTGGGTATTTAAAGCAGAAAGGGAAGGGGCACACAGTGTAGGCTGAGTTAGGAAATTTAGGCCAATGTTAAACCATGCAGAGACTGAAAGTCATGATAAGGAATGTTGTCTTTATTTTAAGAAGAGAGGTGGAATACAAAATCTCAATTTTATATTTTATAAACTTCTATCTCATTGGAGAACAGACAAAACAGGTGCATGAGTAGATGGTACTAGATCATTTAGAAGGAGAGATTTCAGAGTTGAGACATAGCAGTGGTGGTGAAAATAGTGATAAATGAATGACCTCAAAATATTTTTTTGTAGTAAATCTGCCTAGATTAGATGATGCATTTATTGAAAGAAGGAGGGGAAGATAAGCTGATTCCAATTCTCTGTTAAATGGTGATGTCATTTAATAAGTTCAAAACCACTAAAAGAGCATATTTATAGTGATGACTAAGAGCTTAGTTCCAACCTATTGTATTTAAGGTGGTAAGATAATGGCATACAGTATATCAATCTGGAATTGACAGGCAAGGTCTGTAATGAATATACAAATTTGTGAGTCATGATACATTTTTCTTTGAGAATTTTCTATGCTTCCTTTTTATCAAATTGAGTGATACATGATTTAACAGGTTTTCCCTTTGCTCTCTCTTTCAAGATTATCGAACAAACCGAATTGAAACTCAATTTATGAAACTGCTTCAGTATCCATAATTTGCACATGACTGTGTTCTACTGATGACACTGACTTTCGAGTTAATAGGGTTTGCTGCCTTAAGATTGCTGGGAGATATCAAAATATACATACATATAGTTAAAGATATTAATCATGAAAAAAATATCTAGATTTTCTACCTGGTTAAGTGCACAGACATACTGTTTAACGTACCTTATAGATATGATTTATGAATCAAACTATTGTTTGTGAAAGAGTACCTTATCAAATGTTACATACATACATATCATAATAAATGGTTAAGCCACTGCCAATTAACGTTATCAGAGTTGATAATTTATAAATCTTAAAGATAAAGGAATATATTTCATCTATTACATATTTAATATAATTAATCTTAAATATTTTCTTCTAAAGATATTATATTTAGGTACCCATTAAATTTTCTTTAGATACACAAATACAGATATATGCATTTGCATGCATGTACCTACATACCTTTCCTGTGCAAACATTATATTTAATTCATCAGTGCTTTTTGTTAAAAGAGAAAGTAGGACTAGCAGAAATAGACAAAAGTTCTATTTTACTGAACAACACTAAATAAAAATGCCCCAATGAAAAGAAGAATCCCAATCATAAGAACCATCATCTCAACTACCCTGACCTAATTGCAAATGGCAATTCCATTGCACCATCATTTTACTATTTCTCCATTCACTATTCCATTCTAAGAATGTTCCCAGTATTCCATTTATTTTTAAAGGGATTTTAATGGATGTGCTATGAATTTTCAATGAGCTATTTGAAATTTGAGTAACCTAATTAGGAATGTGTTTTTTCAGGGTGATCAATTACATACATGATTTTCAGCCTAATGAGATTTCAAAGAAAAAATAGAAAGGGAAAGGGAAGTTCCACTTCCACAGATTAATGGACTAGAAATTTTAAAAATTGAATCAAGTGTTAACTGAGGAAAGCCCTTTTCAATGTATGTTATTTCTGTTTAGCCTTCTATTGCCAGGTTAATTAACTATATCCTTTTGCCTTGATTATAGCCATTAGTAAATGAAAATATGTTTGAATTCACTGTCTCATTTATATACTAGGGAATCTATGTCAATAAATATATGTCCTACGTTAACAGCTTTCATAAAGTCAGGTGTTTTTACTTAGAAAAATTTAACCATATCAGTGGAAAACAAAAATTAATTTATTAACTAGTTACTTCATTTAAGTAGATAATACCTCTGGATTTTCTTGTGGGGTTATCTTAAAAAAAAAGCCACGAACCCTATTCATCTCTGAATTTTCACAGAGATCACCTTGCTTAGGAGAAACACACAGTCTTAAGAAATGTAAAATATGGAAAATCTCATGTGTCTCTGTCAATTCACTTCATTTAATAAAAAGCTTAAGGAGCAAAGCAAAAAAAGCAATTCTTATGATTAAATAATGTGCAAAAGAAATACAAGGTAATAAAATTCATGTAGGAAAAAAACCCCACACTAGTATAATGATTTGTAATCTACCTTCTGTGTACTCAGACCCACTTTATGGTATAGTTATAGGTATAGAGAATTAAGCTCAATATAACCTACATATATCCCTTTTGTTTATGTCTTAAACATACTACTTTCACATTAGTTTGAACCTACTAGCATCAACATATCACTTGCCTGTTCTTTATTAAATCTCTTGTAATTGGTAGCACCAGGATTCAGAAATAAATTCTTAATAGACTTTTTGATCCTTTAAAGACATACACATTTCTATTACAGACATACTGTCGCAAAATAAAACTACTGCTATTAAGTGTCTCCAACCTATTCCCTTACAGGAAATGTCAATTGCTAACCATCCAAACTGTGAAAATTAGACAATCTAAGCTATATCAAAAATTGTCCACGTAAAAATTTATATCCATAATCCCACAATCATTTTCTGAGTGGTGACACTGTGATACAAATATATCCCTAAGGACAGCAAGTGATGCCTATGCCTCAAGAATCCTAGAGGAGAAGAATAAAGAAATATTTCAAATTTAAATCAAAAGTTTAAAAGTGTGAAAACATTAGGATCATAATATAAAGATGGGCCAGGAAAATCTGAAATTTAACTGAAAATTTGTTCTTAATTTTCAAATCCTATGAACATAATAATCTTGTAGCTGAAGTATTTACCTGACTAGTCAGGAAGTTAGGGAGTCCAGAATAAAATTTGTAGTCCAATTCCAGGTGTGATCTTGTTTTGGGGCTGTACACAGGACATTATATTACACATTCTGCAGACTATTCATGCCCTCTGGCTTCAATTCACTTTCCTACATGATTTCCCTATTCTTTAGTTTTTCCAGTGTGCATATTTATAGGCTGTCATAAACTCTCCTTGAATGACAAGGAGAACATGACATTCAATAAACCAACCAATCGGGAAAAGTGCTGCTCCTAGTACCATCCCATATCCTCCAAAAAGTACTGAGGGATCCCAATTGTCAGAAGTGCCCTTGGTTTTACAGAATCAAAAGAAAAGGGATTTTATTCCATTTTCATCACTCATTAGCCAAGCAATTTTGATCAAAACATTTGTGTATTCTGAATAAAATTACTCATGCACATTTCTGTATTAATCTCTCTCCTCCCTATGCCTCAGGTCTGCAAATATAACTTACGATAATGCACGTGAAGCTCTCCAAAAGAAATAATTGAAAATATCCATAAGCACATAGGTTATCAACATAAAAATTGGTAAACTTTGCATCTCCAGAAAGATATAGTCACTCAAAAAGAGATTCTAAATTATCAGTAATGATGTTGACTTCAATTTGCACATTAATTTGCAGGATACATAGTTAATGTTCCCCAAGTGTTTTTACACCCACTAGCAGCGATCAAACTGAATGTAAGAAACTTACTTCTGGAGTCTGAAGAGTTCCTCACTGCAGTGAAGGAGTCAGCACTTTGCCTGGCTGCTGCTGAAGATGGACAGGATGAAAGCATCTCCAAAGCTGATTCTGAGGATGGTGTCAGCAGTAAGGGTACTCAGCTACTAAATATCTTCTCACCACCTGGCTGAATGGTTACAGGGACTCTTCAAAGGAGACAAGCACACACAGAAAAAGTGTATCAAAATGCTTATGAAGAATTCTTTAAAAAATAGAGTTGTTGTTAACTGTGTTACCCATTTCAGACCAGCTGTGCAATATCACTAAATAGAATTTAAATAGATTTACATAATAAGGCTTTCCAGTGGAAATGTGCAATGTGCTCTGATTTCAGTTAATATATCAACATTCTGCATTTAATTTTGGAAGGAGTTTTCATTTCTCAGAACTGAAGGTAGTTTAAGCAGTTGCAGTCTACATAGTTCATTTTTTTTTCATATTTCAATTAATTCAACTTGCAGGCAAATGTTACAAATTATATAAGTCAACAAATATTAATCATCACTTACTATGTGCCTGACACATGACACTGGGATAAAGGAAATGAATGAAGCTGACAAAGTCCTGCCCTCATGGAGCAATAGTCATATGTCAGGTTGCCAGTATTTTCTTCGGTAAAGATAATCTATCCAGTGCAACACATATTTATATAGAGGAAATACACAGAAATGCCATTTGTAGTTTAATGTCATGTCAGAGGTTTACTACCTATTTTTGAGGGTTCCACAACAATGTAGGTGATACTTATCCAGGCTTTATGAGATATGATATTTAACTTTATTTCCCCTAAGACCCATATAATAGTATCAGTTGATATTTAACCACTGATACTTTTGCTGAAAAAATTGGTTGAATTTTTTAAAAAATGTTTGAACATGTGTAAAAGCATTGTAATCTTAATTTGGCTAAGATTTATTTCGATCTGAATAAGCAAAAGCAAAAACTAGTAGAATTTCAAAGTGTAACAATAACAAATAGGCATAAGGTGATTAAACAAGAACTCAGGTGTGACTAGGTTTTTTAACTTATCATTTTTGCAATTTTAATTTTTAAAGATATGTGAATCTTCTCATGAATCCAAAATTTAAGAGGGCAATTAGATTGCCTTGACATACTCAGTAACTAACTCTTTATACTTAAAAATAAAAGTTAAATTTTTACCAAACAATAGTGAAATTACACAGAAATATTAACAATCAATGCACAAATTAGTGGTAAAGTTGAATAAATAAAGCAAATTATAGTTTAAAGATTTTGAATTTTTTCTATTACTGTGCCAAACCATGCTACAACTTTTTGAAATTTATATTTATTTAAAAGTAAGATGTTTATTATAGAATTATAGAACACTAGAATATACCCCACATATACACATGAATATAAATCAACCATATGCCAACCATCCTGAGAAAGCTATCATTTGCCTTTTTATGTATTTCTTTCCATGAATATTTTAAAATACTTTAAATTCATATACACATAAAAAAATACTAGAAATACAAAAGAAAATCTCCCTTCAAAAAAAGATACCTTTCTCAGACATAACCAATTTTACATCTTAGAATCTTCTTCCAGAAATATTCTATGCATATATAAATATGGGTTTGCATGTTTGTAGCCTTTTATACATATTCAAGGATACTGTACCCACTTAAGCCCTGTTCCTTTCACTTAATATGTCATGAAAATAATTTCATTTCTGTGTTCCAACATCAAACTCATCCATTCTATTGTATATATTTACCAAATGCAAAACTATGATCTTTTCATATGTCCCCACTGAAAAACACAGGTTTCCAGAGTTTTGTGATAAAATGTAAAATCAATGTCAAAGATATGCATATATATATAGACATACACATGAATGAATATTTGTATAATAAATTCCTAGAAGTGAAATGTTTAGGCCAAGAAATCTCATTGTTCTTGAAATTTTATGTTCTCTTCTCAGTAGTATAAGAGGTAATGTGAATGAAGAAAAGTAAATTTTAAATCTGAAATTATGTTTTATATCAGTGCATTTTGGAAGAATGATATAACTACCACCAAATATCATTTTAACCCACATAAGCAGTGATGATCACTAATAGTTCCATATATTCATTTTAGCATTGAAAAACACAGTAACTGCTGCAATTCCTACCTAAATTACAATTTCTCAGAGAATGCTCCTTTTATGTATTTTCACATCATTTATTAATGATTATTTATTAACAAACAAGATTTTCCTTTATATAACAGTATTAAGCAATCACTTCATACCAATTGCCATAAAACATGCTTTATCCCATTCCATTATCCAAGAGTCAAATCAAACGTAAATATATATTCCTATATTACTACTAAAAATGCAAGGATCCAGAAAGGTTACTTAACATGGGGCAAGGTCATACAGCTGATTAGTAAATCCGGAGCTTTCACCTAGTACTTTCTCACTCCCAATCAATGTTCTTATATCTCTTGATATAAGAGAAGGTATCAGAAAGCCATTTCCAAATTCTATAGTAAAGAAATCCTAATAAGGTAAATTTTTTTTAATCCATATATTCTGGTCAGTACAATGCCCATCATAAGAGATAGTCAGACTTGGGATTCAAATGCTGCATTTTTCCAGTGTCATTATATAATGATTTCCTTTTCTTCTTGATAGTTTGCTGAAATGGAACATCTCACAAAAAAATTCTGATCAATTCCCTAGTTCCAAATTGTTGCTCTGATGGCTTTCTTCCACAATTTTAGAAAAGTTGGCAATTTATACTGTTTTTATACATGCATTCCCAAGAAATATGGTTCTTTCTCTACAATTATCTTGGATACCAATATTAAAATCTTAAAGAACACGGCAAGATATTGGAACATATTATTATTAAAAACTGAGAATCATTACTTCCTCC
The DNA here is from genome assembly GCF_030445035.2 of Dasypus novemcinctus. Classification (NCBI taxonomy): domain Eukaryota; kingdom Metazoa; phylum Chordata; class Mammalia; order Cingulata; family Dasypodidae; genus Dasypus; species Dasypus novemcinctus. Next base: position 72,314,013 of record NC_080675.1, read on the forward strand.
AGCTCCCAATAATACTTTCTTCCCCTCTACAAATCTTTGCTAAATATTCATCAGTGTCTGAACATTGATGGGATTCTCACTATTGGCAAACGCAGGACTTGGGATTCAAATTCTTTTAGACCTGATTTTGAATCATACCAATGATCACATACTTAGTTTTTAACTTTAGAACAAGAAAACAATATTGCAAAGAATTTCTGAAATTATTTCAAGACATAATACATGTAAAAGTACCTATCAGGGTGCTTTACTCATTGTGGGCAGACAGATTTGTTTCCCTCAGGAAGTTCTTCCTAAGAGTTCCTTAAGTTTTCCCCACTGGGCCACTAAGGAAACCCTTCAAATATTTGAAAACTACAATGGATATTCTTAGTATCCTCTTCAATTTAAATATCCCCAGTGTTTGTACAATTATGTATCCACCAAATAGTATCATTAACCATTGAAAGTTCCTTACATTTTATTCCTAATAGTAAAGAATAAAAAAAAAATATGGAGGGAGGTGGTCTATACCAAACTGTACATTTATCTGTTATCAAAAATGATTAAAGGCGGCGGACTTGGCCCAGTGGTTAGGGCGTCCATCTACCACATGGGAGGTCCATGGTTCAAATCCCGGGCCTCCTTGACCCGTGTGGAGCTGGCCCATGCACAGTGCTGATGCGCACAAGGAGTGCCCTGCCATTCAGGGGTGTCCCGGGCATAGGGGAGCCCCAGGCACAAGAAGTGTGCTCCATAAGGAAAGCCTCCCAGCGCGAAAGAAAGCGTAGCCTGCCCAGGAATGGTGCCGCACACACAGAGAGTTGACACACAAGATGATGCAACAAAAAGAACAGATTGCGGTGCTGCTGACAACAACAGAAGCGGACAAAGAAGACGCAGCAAATAGACACAGAGAACAGACAACTGGGGTGGGGTGGGGGGGAAGGGGGAGAAATAAATAAATAAAAATGAATCTTTTAAAAAAAGATTAAAAATTAAACATTTAGTCATCCAGATGTTTGATCTACATTACATAGTGAGCTGTTTCACAATATAAGAATGACAATGACATTGCAATTAATGCAATCACATTTAATAATCATGTAACAATATGTTCTTTAGCATAATTCATCATAATCCTTAATAGGCTACCCCCTAAATGAAGCTATAATTTTTTTAAGAAATGCTATTTTATTAAAGAAAATAATGTGAAATATATTTTGGACTAGGAAACAGACTAAAATTGGAAGTTATTTCATTTTAACAAGTTTTTATAAAATGCATAAATATTTTGAAAAAATTCATTGTAAAAACTATTACTAAAATATGCTTGCCTCATCATTGCTAAACCTACTTTAAAAATTTAAAAATTAGAAATACTGATTGAATCTAGAAATAAACTTATGTTGTTAGATAAAATTTTATACTTGGCTGCAAGAAAACATTTACTAATTTTTCCACACATCCAGAATCATATGATAAATACATTAACGCACCAGTAGAGCATTTATTGCTTAATGTAAATGTCACTACGTAAATTAGAACAACTAATCATCCCTTTCCTCTAATAGTAAGAGTTCAGCAGTTAAATAATACATAAATCTTGGTGACCTAAAAGTTTTATTATCGCATGTGTAATTTTCCATAATGACTCACAGAACCTAACTTTAAGAGATGCTGTATTTCTCTGAAATACAACCCAAGGTGAAGGGTTTATTTTGTGTGTGTGTGTGTGTGTGTGTGTGGTTAGGAAGCATGAAAAGGTGATGTTTGTTTTGAACTGTTTGCTTCTTTCATTAAGTCCACAAGGATAATTCCAAATTGTAAATTTTTTACCATAAAAACAGATACACAATACTGGACTTAGTGAAGAAGCAAAATGCAGTATCACAATTTGACCTTAATTATACACATTCTACTTACTAGTTTGTGGTTACGAATTTCTCATACTAAAAGAAATATTTAAAAATGTAATACAAGGGGAATGGACAAAGTGTCTGATGTTGAAAATGTGGGAGTACTGTATATTGTATATATGAATTACTGTGGTCTAAACTTTTGTGAAGACAAGCTTAAAAATTAGAGAAAAAAAAAAAGGAAAAGAAAGGATGTAGACATTGAGGAAGAGATGGAAGAAGTTGCCTTGCCAATGTGCATACAGGGCAACACTTATTGCCGTGATGGAAGGCAAAACATCAAAAACAAAGCTTTTTAATTTTTTAATTTTTTGATACCCCAATTTATTTTTACTTTAACTTTTATAAATTAGTATGTATTCTATATCTAACCTTTAAACCCATCACTATATTCCATTTTACTATTAATGGAACCTGGCAAAATATTGGGCTTCATTTTCAGGGAGGTTTTGGACCACAGAGGGGTTCGATGGTGGCAGAGGAGGAATACTGGTGTGGGGTGTTATTGGTGGGGGGTGCATGGTTGGGAGGGAGTTCTCCAGGGCATATGTGCAGGGTGCATAAAAATGTTTGGATATATTAATAGTGGTTACAGTTGGGAACAATGGCTGGGGGAGTGCTGAGTTCCTGGCCAGGGGAGCTCTGTCACATTCCCTAACGGTACAACAACAATCCTCAGAGTGTATTGGCTAAAATCCATAAGGAAGGATGGTCCAACAATGAGCCCTTGATGCCAATGACTATGCTTGTGAGCCTGTGTGCCTGAAATAAGAACTTAGGCCTAGAGTTGCAGCAAACCTAAGAGTTACCTCCTGGGAATCTCCATGTTGCTCAAAAGTGCCCAGTCTCGAAGCCAAATTCAGCATGTAAATGCATTGCTTTTCCCCCAGTGTGTGACATGACTCCCAGGGATGAGTCTCCCTGACACCAAGGGATTACTACAAAGTACCAGCTGATCATGTGGCTGCAGAATGACCTTGAATAAAAGCATCAACTCAGACCAGCAGAATATCTCAGTCTACATATAATACCAGGAGTTAAAAATGCTTTTTGACCTTGAAGAAAAGGGGGAAATGGAAAGGACAAATGAGTTTATATGACTATGAGACTCCAAAAAAGAGCCAGGAGGTCGTCAGAGGGGTTGCCCTAACGCACACCTCAGCAGAGTCCTAGAGACAGCTAAAGTAGATACAAGTCCATGTATAGGTTCTTCTGAGGGCTACAAAGACCCACAGGTTCTATGGTCATGGCAGATGGAGTTCAGTGCTATGTCAGTTGGCCCTACTTTAGAGTTTGTGTTCCTGAATGTGATGGAGCTGGACTCAGATGTGATCTTTGTTCACAAGCCTCTCCTGTTACTTTTACCGGAACTGTGGTTGGGGCTGGGGTTTAGTGTATACTCAGGGGACCTGAATCTCTGGACTGTCCATGTGATAGCCAGGCCCTGAGCCTCAACAGACTTGCAGCTCCTACCCTCTGGTTTATTAGACTTACCCTCGCCAGCTAACAGGAAGGTGAAGAAGGTCGACCACCACACCAGGGAGTCAAGAGTGCCTACAACTGCAAATAGGAGAATTGCATCCATCATCCAAGTGGAATCTAAGCACTCTCTTGATATAGAGGTGGAATGGACATAACCATCCCAGGGTCCACAGAATGGAGGAATAGAGTATGGATTAGAGTGGACCTACTGATATTCTCTTCTGGAATTATTATGATTAGTAATGGAAGTAAATGTAGCATTGAGATGGAGAAAGTGGCCATGGTAGCTGCTGAGGGTGGGGAGTGGGAAGAAGAGATGTGATGTGGGGGCGTTTGGAGGACTTGGAGTTGTCTGGGTTGTACTGCAGGGACAGTTACTAGACATTGTATGATGTCCTCCCATGGCCCACTAGGTGGACTGGGGGAGAATGTAAACTATAATGTGGACCATTGACCATGTGGTGCAGCAGTGCTCAGAGATGTATTCACCAAGTGCAATGAATGTCCCATGATGATGGAGGAGGTTGTTGTTATGGGAGAAGTGGGGTCAGGAGGGTGGTGGAGAATATGGGGACTTCATATTTTTTAATGTAACATTAAAAAAATAAATAAAGACAAAGACATTTTTAAAAAATGTAATACAAGACCTGGATGATGATTATAGAGCTAAGGAAGTGTTTTTACTTGTCATTAACTAATATTTTCTCAAATTAAGGGATCAAAAGAACACAGAATAGTAGCAACATAAAATCCTTCACAAGATAAATTTATCCTGCTAAAAACATTCCTGAAATATCTTTGAATTTCAAAGTTCTGGAAATATTTTTGTCTTACAAAAATCAACTTTGAGTCACACATCTTCATCCACTGGAGAAGTGAGAGGGTAGAATTTTGATTTATTTTGTTAGCTCATAGTCTGCTCTGGCTATCTAAATGTCAGTACTGTTCTGTTACTTTGAATATAGGGAAAACTCAATACAATATTCTTGTTACTCTTAGTGGTTTGGCAAAAGTCAAGAGACAAATATGGTCACACTAATGTACATGTCAGTATGTCTCTTTTGTAATGATCTTTCTCAATTAAAATAAAGTAATAGCAAGTTTTTATTGATACCTTATTTATTTTAACTAAATATATCTACTACATTGCTTACTTCTTTCCACCCTAACTCCCTTCTTTCTTCTTTTCTGTTTCCTCCCTTCTCTATCACTTTCCTTCCCCCCTTCCTCCCTAGTTTCCTTCCTTCTTTCCTTTTTTCCTTCCTCCCTCCCTCCATCCCTCCTTCCCTTCCTTTCTATTCTGCTGGATTTATCATTACTTTTTTGCACATGCATTTTAGAACCTGTAAGAAGAAAAAGGTGGAGTTAAAAAAATACAATAGTAGTGGCACTTATATTTATCCATATGTTTATCTTTATTAGTGGTCTTTATTTCTTTATACCACTTTGATCCACTGTATTGTGTCCTTTCCTTTCAGCCCAAAGAACTCCCTTTAATAATACTTGTGGAGCAGGTCTAGTGGTGACAAACTCCCTCAGCTATTTTGTATCTGTGAATGTTTTAATTTTTCCCTCACTTTTGAAAGAAGTTTTGCCAGATATAAAATTGTTTGGTAATTGTATCCTTCCATCAGTTTAAGTATTTTATTCCTCTGCTTTCTTGCTGCCATAGTTTCTGATGGAAATTGGCACTTTGCCTTATTGAGACTCCCTTGTAAATAACATCTTGCTATTTTCTGGCAGCTTTCAGAACTGTCTTCTTGTCTTTTGCATTCAACAGTTAGACTATTTTGTGTCCTGGCATGGTTCTCTTAAAGTTTATTCTGTTGGAGATTTGTTTGGCTTCTTAAATGTACAAATCCATGTATTTCATTAAATATGGTTAGTTTTCTGCCATTATTTCTTTGAATATTCCTTCTGCCCCTTTCTCTATTTTGTCTCCTTCTCGTACTCCCAAAATGTGTATATTGGCATGTTTGATGGCAGCTCACAGGTTTTTTAGGTGCTATTCATTCATGTTTTTTTTTTCTTTCTGCTACACAAAATGAATCATTTCAATTGTCTTGTATTTGGATTTACTGATCCTTTCTTCTGCCAGCTCCGATTTGCTATTGAAACTCTATAGCAAATTTTTCATGTCAGTTATTGTGCTCTTAACTACAGGATTACTGTTTTGTCCCTTTGTACAATTTCTATATCTTTATTAAGATTCTCATACAGTTCATGCATCATTTATTTCTTTCTCTGTGTTTTCCTTTATCTCCTTGACTATACTGAAGAACATATTTTTAAAATGTTTTGTAGGTCTAAAGTCTCATATTTTTCATTCATGGTTTGAATTTCTATCTTGTTCCTAGGGATAGGCCATTTTCCCCACATCTTTATTTGTCTTGTAACATTTTGTTGCACATAGTACATTTTAATATTTTAATGTGTTCTTTTTTATAGTTTAGCTCTTCTTTCAAGAAGATCAGCCTAAGTTTGAAGTGTAGTGCATGGTTATCACTATCTTTTCTGAGCCTGTGTCTTGTCCTGGGCTTATGCTGGCTCATGGCCTTAGGAATTCTCCCATTTATAGCAATTTGAATGCCCCATCTCGTTCCTATGACACCAACCCACACCATTCCCAGGTACTCTTTTGCATGTCTTATATCAGGTAATTCTTTGCTCCAGGACACGTTGGCCTTATTGTTTCTTGCACTACTTTCATGTCCACTATCTGCCTTTTCCTCCAGAACAAGTTATTGGACTGTGAGCCAGAAAAAAATTTATTGGTTTAGTCTTTCAGGCTGTCACCTGATTGATAGGCCATGGTATACAGGCAACTCCACTTTTCACATAGGGGTTACTCTGCTCCCTCTAAACAGGGTGATGGACCTATAATGTGAGTACAAGCTAGCTGTACACGGCACTGGTGAGGGGGTTGGGAAGGGTGTCACAATTTTCTACTTCATTTTGAAAGATCAGTTTTCTCGATTCAGCATCCATCAATTATTGCAGCCCTTTAACTTTGATTGAGGTTTGAGAAAGATGACTCCACCAGATTTGCTCATTGTTAAAGAGTTTCTGTGGGAAATGGCACCCTGTAGTGTTTTATCCTGCCATCTTGCTCAACCAGAAGTTCCACTAGGATACACTTTTTGAGAAATACCTTAAAAACATATTTACAACTAGAGGGAAGAACAGAGAGTCAGAAAGTGAGCAATATGAAAATTTAAATTGTACCAATCTCAGATGATGCACTGTCTGTCTTAGCTTTCCTATTGGACTAGAAGCTCTGTGAGGACGAGAAACAGAATATGGATAACTATATTTCCCACTGCATGTAGAACATTCACATGCATTGTCCAAAAATAAGAAATATAAATTAAACTTTTACTATAAATGAAGGAAATGCATATACCAAAAAATTCATACAAGTTACTTCTTAAAAGACTACAAAGTCTCTAAAAGAAAATATGACTCAGAAAGAGATGAAAGCTTTAAAAGTTAAATCCATGTAACGCAATCAGAAATTATTTTGATAAGAAAGAAACCATTGGAAAGAAGATTAAAGAAACTATGAACATTGTACAAAGGGGATTTTTCAAAGGTCAGATTTTAAAGGAGAATGTACAGAAGACAGAAGGAAGGATGCATAATCAAAGAGGAATACAAAATAGTGTTTGCAAAGCACTTTCAGTTACATTATTTCATTAGACAGTAACGCTGCTGTCCTTGATCTTTCCTTGTTCAACATTTTAATACTGAGTTGAAAAAGCACATATAAAACAGTGCTTATTAGATACGTGAATCTGTGACTGACATAAAATTGGGATTTAAAAAATATCTCCATAGGTTTAATGGATAGGCCAAGACTGTCAAAATGAAATATAATAATGTGAAATGTAAAGATGCTTAGAATCATAAATATTAAAGTGCAGAGTGAGGGATCCTCTTTTTAAAAGCAGTTTGTATGAAACACACTTGCAGGATTAATTGTCTCCATAACCCTAAAGGATCAACAGTTTTAGAGTTGCAATCTCAGCATTCGTTAATAGAAATGGAAAATACAAAAAAAAAATTAAGAGTTGCAGTGAATTATTTTGTTCTTATGAAACCATGTCTGAAATAGAGTGTGCCTTATTTTGAATCAAGGAAAGAGGCTCCTAGCGAGACACTCCACAAGAGTAACGCGACTCCCAATCACTGAAAATGAAAACTGACTGAAAAAAATTGGATATATTAACTTGGAAAAGAGAAAATATATAGGAAACATACTTTTGAATACCACTTGGAAAGTGTAAGGGTGTCTGATAAAGCACCCTTTTATTGTTTTGCAATAAAAGTTCAGAGTTGCTTGGAAGTTTATGTTTACCTTAAGAATATACTACTCAGAAAGCTATCTGAGGAAGGGACAAAATGTCAGCAGAATAAGGAGCCCAAAAAGTCAGCTTGTCCCATAGGGCAGTTAGTAATAAGACAGAGATATCTAAATGACCTGCTTGGGGAACTCAGGAGACCAGAAGAGCACCCTGCAACATCCTTGGAAGAAGGAAGGAGGCAACTGCCCATCACCTGCAATGAAGATGTTGCGCACTCCACAACACAAGGACAGTGTCAATGGCAGTACAAGCCTCCGAAGGTGGGCAAAGCTATGGAAACATCTCTGCCCCAACATGATAGGAAGGGGTCGGTATTTCTTCAGCCTCTCCAGGAAACTACAGATGCTTTCAGCCTGCACAGACTAGGGTGTTGGGTAATCCTGTGGATCCATTTCTGCTCCTGACAGGACAGAAGAAGAGTATTCCCTCACCCTCTACGAGCAGCTGCAGGCACTTTTGGCCTGCATGAACAAGATTGTTGGACATCTCTGGTTCCTTGCCTGTCCCTGACAGGGCAGGAGGAGGGATAGTGTGCCCTAAGCCTCTGTAGACAACTGCAGTTGCTTTCAGCTCAAATGGACTAGACCAGTGGTCAAATCTGTGGATACAGACCCAAACCAAATAGGATAGGAGGGGAGTGGTGTTTCCTCAGGTTCTCTCAGCAACTGCAGTCACTTATGTCACACATGGACTACAGTATTGGGCACTCTTGGGATTCCATTCCCACCCCTGTCAGGGCAGAAAGGGCAGTGATCCCTCAGCCTTTCCAAGCAACTGCAGCTACTTTCAGCCCACACAATCTAGGCTATTGGACACATTTGAAGTGCCAAAACTACCCCTGACAGAGCAGGAGAAATGAAAGTGCTCTCTCAACCTTTCTGGGCAGCTGTAGTTGCTTTTGACTTGCATGGACTAGATTGTTGGCCACCAAAGGCTCCATTCCCACAGCTGGCAGGGAAGGATGAGGGGACCAGTTATTCATGACCAGGCAACTGCAGTCAATTTTGACATACATGGCTTAGTTTGCTGCCCAAACATGTGGCTTTATCTCATCCCTGCCACCAGGCAGAGAACTAAGAGGCATGTTCCTTCATCTGTCTCTCTGGGCAACTACAGGTGGTCTTGGTCTGCACAATTTGGATTACTGCACGTGGCTATGCCTCTGTCCCAGGCAGAGAAAAAAGGTGGGAAAATGTTATTATTATTGCGGTAATGTGAGCAAGTTCAGCCTCCAAGGTTTACACTACCAACTGCATCCACACAACCTATTCCACAACCAGCAGGGGAGAAATGTCTAGAAACAGATGAAAAACAGCTGAAAAAATTGAGATTGGCTTAACCCAAGCCACCACAGAGTTCCAAATTAAGTTAAACCAAGTATCAAAGTTGGGCTATAGACGAAAGCCAATCAAATAGAAAGCCCTAGCCTAAAAAGAAAAACTTAGCCCAGAATAAATACATCTAGTAAATCAGATGACAAAACACCAACAAAAAATTACAGTCCGTTCAAAGAAACAGGAAGATAAAGCCCAAGTCAAAGGAGCAAACTAATCCTGCAGATGATATAAAGAAGGTGAGAAAACTGGTTATAGATGTTCAAAAAAATCTCCTTAATAAATTCAATGAGATAGCTAAGGATATTAGGGAACAATAAGACACTGGATGACCACAAAGAATAATAAAAAATAGATCTTATCAGAATGAAAGGCATAATAAATGAAATTAAAAATACACTGGAGGCACATAAAAGCAGATTTGACAGGACAAAAGAAAAGATAAAGAGCTTGACGACAAGTCCTCTTAAAATGAACATACAAAAGAACAGATAATGAAAAGGATGGAAAAAAATTGAACATGTTCTCAAGGAACTAAATTATGGCAAGAAACTTGCAACTATATATGTCATGGGTGTCCCAGAGGTAGAAGAAAAAGGTGTAGAAGGAATATTTGAGGAAATATTAGTAGACAATTTTCAAACCCTTCTGAAAGACATAGATATTCATGTCCAATAAGCACAACATACTTCCATTAGATTAAAGACAAATAGACCTACCTGAGACACATACTAATCAGAATGTCAAATGCCAATAATAAAGAGAGAATCCTAAGAGCAGCAAAAGAAAAGAGATTCATCACATACAAAGGATGCCCAATAAGATTAAGTGCTGATTTCTCATCAGAAAACATGGAGGAAAGAAGACAGTGGTATGATATATTTAAGATACTGCTTGTGAAAAGCTGTCAGCCAAGACCCTTATATTCAACAAGAATTTCTTTTAAAAATGAAGATCAGTTTAAACTATTCATAGATGAACAGAAACTGAGGGAAATTTTTAACCAGGAGACCAACTTTGCAGGAAATACAAAAGGAGTCTAAAAGAAAAAACAGAACAGAGAGGCTTGGAAGACAATCTAGAAATGAAGATTATATCAGATTATGACAGATAAAACCCAAAGATCAAAATGAGTGAAGAAAGAATTGCCTTTACAATAATAACAGAGAATGTTAATGGATCAAACTCCCCAATCAAAGAAACAGACTGGCAGTGTGGATAAGAAAATACAAGCCATCTGTACACTGTGTACAAGAGACTCACCTTACATCCAAAGATACACATTGATTGAAAGTGAAAGACTGAAAAAAGACATTCCATGCATGCTGAACCAAAAAAAAAAAAGGCCTCAAGTAGCTATATGTATATCATCTAAAATAGACTTTAAAAGCATAGCTGTTATTAGAGACAAGAAAGGCCATTATATACTAATAAAGGGGCTGATTAACCAGGAGGAAATAACAATCATAAATATATACATACCTAACCAGGATAACCCAAATTACATGAGGTAAAACTGGCAAAACTAAAGGGAGTAATACATGTCTTTAAAATAATAGTTGGAGGTTTCAATACACATTCTTATCATGGGATAGATCATCAGGGCAAATGCTCAATAAAGAAAAAGAGAGGTTGAATAATATAATAAACAAATTAACCTAATAGATACATACAGAACAGAGCACCTCTGAATGGCAGAATATGCATTCTTCAATCAGTGGGTCAAAGAAATTGCAAGAGAAATAAAAAAATATCATGAGATGAATGAAAACAAGCAAATGACATATCATAACAGGTGGGATACAGTGAAAGCAATGCTATGAAGGAAATCTATAGCCTTCAATGCTTACATAAAAAAAGAAAGAGATAAAATCAACAACCCAACTACACAGCTGGGTGAACTAAAAAATAGTAAACTATGCCTAAAGTAAACCCTTTGCTAGACTGACAAAGAAAAAATAAGAGAGAAGATGCAAATAAACACAATCAGATATCAAAACAGGGAAAATACTATTGATGCAACAGAAATAAATGAGATCATAAGAGAATATTATGAACAACTATATGCCAACAAACTGATAATGTAGATGAAATAGAAAAATTCCTAGGAACATAAAAACAATCTATTCTGACCATAGGAGAAACAGAAAACCCCAACAAACCAATCACAAGCAAAGAGATTGTAACAGTCATAAAACAACTCCCCAGAACGAAAAGCCCAGGAACAGATGGCCTCACCGGTGAATTCTACCAAGGATTCAAAGGAGATTTAATACCAATCTCATTCAAACTCTTCCAAAAAATTGAACAGGGAGGAATGCTGCCAAACTCATTCTATTAAGCCAATATCACCCTAATACCAAAGCTGGATAAAGATATTACAATAGGAACTTCCAGGAAGATGACATAGGAATAGGTAGGCAGGGCTCAACTGTCTCACAAAAATAATGGAGGAAGGGCAAAAAGCTATCCAAGACAGCTGCTTTGGGTATCATACCAGTAGAGAGCTGCATATCATTCAGGAAGGAAATGGACAGAGAGACAGAGGCCAAATGAAAACTGAGTTACTTGCCCCTGTGGCTGGGAATAGCACATATACCCCACCCTCAAGGTGAGTATCCTCAGTAAAACGCCCTGGCCCACTGGAGCCAACTGAGTGGGGAAAGAACATACTTCTCCCTGGGAGGAGAGGGTTCTGATGGAAGGTGGAGACTGGTTTCTCTTCAGTCAGTTTGGCCAGCTGAGCCCCCTTTGAATCTGAAAAAGACCCCAGCCAGCACTGAAGCAGTCCCAGGGAGACGAGAGAAGGAAGCCAGGAAAGACAACCAGCAAACTCTTAGAAGCCCAAGTCTGCTGAGGGAAAGGTGGTGGGAAAAGCCAGCCAAGCTTTCAGAAACCTAACCAACCCGTGAAGTGGGTGTAGTTCAGTGTAGGAACAGGTGCTTCACAAATGCTAGGTCCCTGGTTCGAGTCACAGTGCCTTCTAAGTGAAGGGATCCAGACAGTGATCCACTGGGTTGTTAAGTATTCAGCTGGTGACTTATGACAGGGAAGTTACACAACAAGATTTTGTTGTTGTTGTTTCAGGTTTTTTGGTCTGTTATTTTTTATTAATAATTTTTATTTTATTCATTATTTTATTTTTTATGGTTTTTTTAATTCTTTATTTCATTTGCTAAAATCTGGCTTCTTACCCGTAGAGGGTAGGCTGCAGGGTGATTAATTAATGAGCATTGGCAGCCTGAGATGGTTCCTAGGTGCCTAAGAAGGAAACCTGTTTTTCCTGGGTTTTTGTTTGCTTCTTGTTTGTTCTTTTTTTACTTTGTTTCCTTTTTTCTTTTCCTTATTTTTTTCTCCTTAGTTTCTTTATTTCATTTTTCCCCTCTTTCATTCCACCTTTTCTTGTTTGGTCATTTTTAAATTTTTATTTATTTTTCTTCTCTTCTCATTTTCCAGGCTCTTATTTTATTCTACTTTTTTCTCATTTCACTTTTTTATTCCATCACTTTCATACTTATTCTTTTGCATTTTTATGTTTTTTTTTCATTTTTATTATTTATTTTCATGGCTATTTTATGTTTCCTTTTCTGTCTTTTTAAAAATATTGTTATTATTCTTTTCCTTTTCTTCTCTCTTTCCTTTTCTATGGTCTTAATATTTTTTAAGGGAACACAGACAACTACAAGGATATAAAAATAAGTGGAACTAAGTGTCAAAAATGAAACAATATAAAAAAAAACAAAATAAAAACCTAAAGCAGCAAGAGAAGCTAATCATCTGAATAGCCCCTTCAAGATAAACAGATACCTAGACACCAAGATAGAAGTTACAGCCATACTAAAGACAGGAAGACATAGCCCAATTTAATGAACAAACTAAAAAAAAAAACAAAAAAAAAAACAGGAGAAGGAAATGAAGAACATGCAACAGCCAATCAAGGATATCCAAACAAATATCATGAATCAACTTAGTGAAGTGAAAGAAGAGATAAAGGGTATTAAGAAGACACTGGGGGAACATACAGAGGAAATCATAAATATACAAAAAAAAGATAATGGATCTGATGGTGATGAACAGTGTAATGCAAGAAATAAAAAACACACTGGAAGCCCAAAGTAGCAGATTTGAACAGGAAGAGGAAAGAAATAGTGACATTAAAGATGGTACATCTGAAATTCCGACAGATAGTAGGAGAGATAGATAAAAAGATAGAAAAAATACCTCAAGGAAACAGAGTATTAAATGACAATGTGAAACATAGAAACATATGTGTTATAGGCATCCAAGAGGGAGAAAAGATGGGAACGGGGCAGAAGGAGTGTTGGAAGAAATAATGGCTTAAAATTTCCCAACTCTTTTGAGGGACATGGCCATAAATGGCCAGAAATGCAGCATACCCTGAACACTATAAATCCTAACAGACCTTCCCCAAGACATCCACATTCATATTGTCAAATGCTCAAGACAAAGAGAGAATACTGAAAGCAGCAAGAAAAAAGAGATCCATCACAAACAAGGAAGCTCGATAAAATTAAGTGCTGAGTTAACATCTGAAACCATGGAGGCAAGAAGGCAGTGGTGTGGCATAGTTAAGGTGTTGAAAGAAAAAAAAAAGTCAGCCAAGAATTCTGTATCCAGCAAAGTTGGTATTCAAAAATGAGGGAGAGTTCAAAATATTCACAGATAAACAGAAATTAAGAAAATTTGTCAACAAGAAATCTGCCCTTGAAGAAGTAATAAAGGGAGCTCTGCAGGTTGAAAGGCAACAAACAGGAGTAAAGCATTAGAGTGCAGAAAATAAATTATTAGAAAGAATAAAAAGATAAAAAGAAAAATAAAAACAAAATATGATATATATATAAACCTAAAGAAAAATGACTAATGTAAGTACTGCCTTGACAGTAATAGCATTGAATTTTAATGGATTAAATTCCCCAATCAAAAGACACAGATCGGAAGAATGGATAAGGAAATATGGTCCATCTAAATGCTGTCTATAAGAAATTCATCTTAGACCCAGGGATGCAAGAAGGTTGAAAGTGACTGGTGGCAAAACGATTTTACATGTGAACAATAATCAAAAAAGGATGAGAGTAGCTATAGTATACTCGACAAAATAGACTTTAAATGCAACACTATCATAAGAGACAAAGAAGTCCACTATATATTAATAAAAGGGGTAATGTTTAAAGAAGAAAAAACAATCATAAGCCTTTATGAAACTAACCAGGGTGCTTCCAAATACATGAGACAAACATTGGAAAAACTAATTGGAGTAACAGATTCCTCTACAATTACAGTGGATGACTTAATACACTATTTTCACCATTAGACAGAACATCTAAACTGGGGGTCAATAAAAACAGACACATTGAATAATACATTAGAGTATCTAGAGCTAATAGATATATACAGAACATTACACCTAAATATACAGTAGGATATACATTCTTCTCAAGCTCACATGGATCATTCTCCAGGATAAACCACATGCTAGATTACAGAACAACTCTCAACAAATTCAGAAAGTTTGAAATTATACAAAGAAATTTTTCTGACCACAAGGGAATATAGCTGGAAATCAATGAGGGGCAGAGAGCCAGAAAAGGCAAAAAACATGGAAGTTAAACAACAAACTCTTAGACAGTCAGTGGGTCAAGGAGGAAGTTGCAAAAGAAATCAGTAACTGCCTTGAAACAAATGAAAATGAGAACACAACATATCAAAACCTATGTTATACAGCAGAAACAGTGCTGATAAACAAGTTCAGTAAAGTGGTTGGATAAAAGATCAACACACAAATATCAGTAACACAGGATATCTATATCCAAAAGACTGAAAGAAGTACACCATCTCATACCTTATACAAAAATTAACTCAAGATGGATCCAAGATCTAAATATAAGAGTCAAGACCATAAAGATATTGGAAGATAATGTAGGAAACAATCTATAAGATCTTGTGTTAGGAAATGGTTTCATGAACTTTCACCCATAGCACAAGTAATGAAAAAAATAGATAAATGGGATCTCCTCAAAATTCAAAATGTCTACACCTCAAAGGAGTTTGTCAAGAAAGTGAAAAGAGAGCCTACTCAATGGAATAAAATATTTTTATCCCATGTATTTGATAGAGGCCTAATATAGAGCATATATAAAGAAATCCAACACCTCAAAAATAAAAAGACAAAAAACCCATTTAAAAAATGGGCAGGTAGTCTCGAAGTCAAACTCAGCATGTAAATGTGTTGCCTTCCTCCCAGAGTGGGACAATACTCCTGGGGATGAGCCTCCCTGGAACCAAGGGATTACTACCCAGTACCAGCTGAAGATGTAACTAGAAAATGACCTTGAATAAGAGGGTCAACTTGGACCAGCAGAATATCTCAGTCTACATATAATACCAGGAGTGAAAAATGCTTTTGACCCAAATAAAAGGGGGAAATGGAAAGGACAAATGAGTTTATACGGCTATGAGTCTCCAAAAAGAGCTGGGAGGTTATCAGAGGGGTTGCCCTTATGCACACCTTGGCAGAATCTCAGGCATGGATAGAGTAGATACAACCCCAGGCATTGGTTCTTCTGAGGGCTACAGAGACCCACAGGTTCTATGATCATGGCAGATGGAGTTCAGTGCCATGTCAGTTTGCCCTACTTTGGAGTTTGTGTTTCTGTGTGATGGAGCTGGACTCAGATGTAATCTTTGTCCATAAGCCTCTCCTGTTACTTTTACCGGATCTGTAGTTGGTACTGGGTTTAGTGTATACCCAGGGGACCTGAATCTCTGAACTGACCATGTGATAGCCAGGCCCTGAGCCTTAACAGACTTGCAACTCCTACACGCTGGTTTATTGGACTTGCCCCACTCAGCTAACATGGAGGTGAAGAAGGTCAACCACCACACCAGGGAGCCAAAAGTGCCTACAACTTAAAGCAGGAGAATTGCATCCAGCATCCATGTGGAATCTAAGCTCCCTCTTGATATAGATGTGGAGTGGACACAACCATTCTAAGGTCCACAGGATGGAGGAATAGAATATGGATTAGAGTGGACTTACTGATATTCTATTCACGAACTATTGTGATTAGTAATCGAAGAAAATGTGGCATTGGTGTGGAGAAAGTGGCCATGGTGGCTGATGGGGGTAAGGAGTGGGAGGAAGAGATATGATGTGGGGGCATTTCTGGGGGTTGGAGTTGTCCTGGGTGGTGCTGTAGGGACAGTTACCAGACATTGTATGTCCTCCCATGGCCCACTGGATGGACTGTGGGAGAGTGTGGGCTATGGTGTGAACCATTGTCCATGAGGTGCAGTGGTGGTCAGAGATGTATTCACCAAGTGCATTGAATGTCTCATGATGATGGGGGAGATTGTTGCTATGGGGGGAGAAGTGGGGTGAGGGAAGTGGGGGTTATATGGAGACCTCATATTTTTTTTAATGTAACATTAAAAAAATAAATAAAGACAAAAAATGAAAAAAAAGATTTTAAAAAATGGACAGGTGATTTGAATAGACACTTTTCCAAAGAAGAAATAAAAATGGCTAAAGAGCACATGAAATGATGTTCAACATCTCCATCAATTAGGGCATTGCAAATCAAAACTACAAGGAAATAGCATAATAAACCCATTAGATTGGTGGCTATTAAAAAATCAGATGAGTACAAGTGTTGGAGAGGATGTGGAAGAGTGGGAACACTTATCCACTGCTGGTGGGAATGCAGAATGGTGTAACCATTGCAGAGGATACTTTGGTGGTTCCTCAGGAAGCTAACTATAGAACTGCCATATGATCCAGCAATCTGACTACTGGGTATATACTCAGAAGAACTGAAAGCAGAGACACAAATAGATATAGGCACACCAGTGTTCATAGCAGCATTATTCACTATTGCCAAAAGTTGGAAATATCCCAAATGTCCATCAACAGAAGAATGGATAAGCAAACTTTGGTATATACATACAATGGAATATTACTCAGCTATAAAAAGGAATGCAGTATTAAAACATGGGATAACCTGGATGAACCTTGAAGACTCTCTGTTGAGTGAAGCAAGCCAGGCACTGAAGGACAAATATTACATGACTTAACTGGTATGAATTAAACAAATTGGGCAGATTCACAGAGCTAGAGTTTGGAAGAATGGCTTACAGGAGACAGAAAGGGAGTTGAGGGCCAATGCTCATATGGGAAAAATCTATAGCAAGGTGGAAGGGAGTAGTTGTGCAGTAACTGGGCATGATAGTGGTACAGATGCTATTGGGTCAGGTGGTGCTGGCCTTTGAGGGGGTTCAGTTGGGGGAGTGTACTGCCCATGGAATTGAGGGGAAGGCTGGGGGAGGGGGCAGGTAAATTCTGGGGATTTGAGGGTACACGGTTGAAACTATGACATGGGGCATTTTTTTTTTTGGAAAATATGGCAGGGGATGGTTACTGGTTTAGGGTGTCAGATGTTGGGACATGCAAGGCAGGGCCCCCCTGGGACAGGTTTCCAGGGAGTATATGAGTGTTCATCCTGTCATAGTAAATTGTATCAGTGGGTGAAGACCCACAAAATGAATGGGAAAGTGTTGGACTCCCATCCTGGGGAGCCCTGCTATGTTCTCAAATAGAGGACTGGGAGTCTCTCAAGAGCATAGGCAGTGCCTAGTAGGGGAGGACAGGCCAATATGCTAAGTCCTTGATATTGTTGCAAGTAACTATGAATCTTGTTCTTCAAGGAGGGAAGATTGATGGTTGCAGTGAGTCCTGAGTGGAGGGGAGGGATGAATCAAATAGATGAAACATGGGCATTTTGGGGTGTTGGAATTGTTTTACATGATCTTGCAATAGTGGATACAGGTCATGCTAAAATTCTTCAAAATTTATGAACATGTACAGTCAAAAATGTAAACCATAACATAAATCATTGAACATGGTTAGTAGGATGTTTCAATATTTGTACATCAATTGTAACAAATATAAAACAACATGTAAAGTGTTATTAATAGGGGAATGGGGAATGCGTGGAAGATGTCAGGTATATAGACATCCCCTATATTCTCTATGTGACTTTTCTGTAACCTAAAGCTTCTTTGAAGATAAGATGAAAAATATAAGACACTGGGGAATAAATGGAATAAAATGTCACTGTACATACAAGATAACAGATCTTACAGTGATGAAAAACAATGTAAAATTAATTTCTTAACTTTATATTTTTTATTTCAAATTCTTTTTAATTTTTTATATTTTGTCATTTTTAAAACTATCATTATTATATCATTTATTCTTAATTGTATTCAGTTATTTTGTTGGTTTCATTTGTGAAGAAGTTTTGGATCACAGATGGGTTACAACTGTGGTAGGGGAGGGTCATTGGTGAGGAGTGTCAGTGATGGGGGATGCATGGGAGGAGGTTCACCTGGGGAATACTTATAAGGCATATGAAAGAGTTCAAGTATTCATGGGACATTGACACAGTGGTTGGAGGTTCACACAATAACTGAAATAATATCCAATTCCCATCCTAGGAGTTCTGCCACATTGTCTCATGGGACAGCAAGAATCCCCTGAGTAGAGTAGCAGTGACTAGTGAAGGAGGATTGACCATTGTCAGGCCCTTATAATTGTACTTATGAATCTTTTCTTTTGAAATTGAAATTTAGCCTAGTATTATAATGTGCCTAAGAGTTATCTCCTGATAACCTCCTTCTTTCTCAAATTTGGCTTCTCTCTAATCCAAACTCAGCATATAAATGCATTACCTTCCCCACAGCATGAGACATGACACCTGGGGATGAGCCTCCCTGGCACCAAGGATTACTACCAAGCAACAACTAGCAATGCAACTGGAAAAAGACCTTGAACAAAAGAGGTAAAGGGTAAAAACAAATGAGTTTATATGGCTAAGAGATTTCAAATTGAGTCAGGAGGTCATTCCAGAGGTTACTTATGCATGTCTCATCAGTATCTCATTGACTGCCACAGTAAATATCGCCTCAAATAGCAGGACTCCAGAGGGCTCCAGAGACATTCAGACACTACATTTAGGACTGACATCTCAGGAATTTGGCACCCTGTTGGTGGGCACTACTTTGGAATTTATGCTTCTCAGGGTGACAGAGTTGGACTCACTTGTGGTTTCTCTACACATAGCCCTTTTGCCCCTTTTATTTGAACTTATACTTAGTACTAGAGTTGATACGTTTATATGCAAAAGACTTAAATCTTTGATCTTTCCATGTGCCAGGTGGCCCTGAATCTCAACAGAGTTGCAACATTGACTTTCCAGTTCATTGGTCTCACCTGGGACAACTAACAAGGAAATGATGATGGACAATGACCATCCCAAGGAACAGAGAGAGTGCACAACTGCAAGCAAGATAGTCCCATCCATCTGCCCCATAGAATCAATAAGAGGTGGAGGGGCATCACCATCCCAGAACCCTCAGGATTGGGGAATGAATGATGGACTAGATTAGACTTACTGGTATTCTACCATAGACTTATTGTGATAATATCAATGGAGGAACTTTTATCACTGATGTGGAGACAGTGGCCACTGGAGATTCTGAGGGGACTGAGAGGGGGAAAATAGGTATAATATGGGGGCATTTGGGGGACATTGGAATTGTCCTGAATGATGTTGTGATGACTGTTACAGTCCATTATATATCTTGTCACAGCTTACAAATTTGAGGGGGGGGGTGAGTTCAAGCTATAATGTAAACTATAATCCCCACTGAGTGGCAATGCTTCAAAATATGTTCATTAATTGTAAGAAATGTACCACACTAGTGAAGGATGGTTTTAATGTGGGAATGTGTGGGAGGTGCAGGGAATGGGGCAGATGGGAATGCCCTAAATCTTTTATGTATCATTTATGTAATATAGGTATTTTTAAAAAATAAAAAATCAGTAACATTTATGTACACCAATAATGAAAAATCTGAGGAGGAAATCAAGAAAAAAAATTCCATTCACAATAGCAATTTAAAGAATCAAATATCTCAGAATAAACTTAACTAAAGATGTAAAGAATTCATACACAGAAAACTACACGACATTATTAAAGGAAATCAAATAAGACCTAAATAAATGGAAGAACATTCCATGTTCATGCACTGGAAGACTACACATCATTAAGATGTCTGTCCAATCCCAAACTGATTTACAGAGTTAACACAATCGCAATAAAAAGTACAGAAACATTTTCCCATGAGTTGGGAAAAACTAATTGTGAAATTTATTTGGAAGGGCAAGTGGCCCTAAATAGCCAAAAACATATTGAAAAAGAAAAATGAAATTGGAAAAATCATGCTACCTGTCTTTAAAGCATACAACAAAACTGCAGTGATCAAAACTGCTTGGTATTACCACAGGAATAAACATATTGACCAATGGTACCAAACTGAGAGTTCTGATAAAGATTCTCACATCTATGGCCAACTGTCATTCAGCAAGACCACTAAGTTCCCTCAAATGGGATAGAATGGTCTCTTCAACAAATGGTGCTTAGAGAACTAAATATCAATATCCAAAAGTATGAGAAGGATCACCATTTCATGCCCTATACAAAAATTAACTCAGGATGGATCAAAGAACTAAATATAAGACCCAAGTCCATAAAGATCCTACAAGATAATGTAGGGAAGCATCTATGATATCTTGTAATGGGAAAAAGTTTCATAAACTTTACATCCAAAGCACAAACAATGGAAGATAAAATGGATAAATGGGACCTCCTAAAAATAAAAAATTCATACTTCAAAGGAGTTTGTCAAGTGAATGAAAAGGACCCTACTTAATGGGAGAAAATATTTGGTAACCATTTATCTGATAAGGGCCTAATATCCATCATACATAAAGAAGTCCTTCATATCGATGATAAAAAGACAAACAACCCATTTAAAAAATGGGTAAAAGATTTGAATAGACACTTCTCCAAAGAAGAAATATAAATGGCTAAAAAGCACATGAAAAGATGTTCAACATCACACTATTAGGGAAATGTAAATCAAAACAACAGTGAGATATCATCTTACACCTATTAGACTGTTGGCTATTGAAAAAAAAAAACAAAAAACTACAAATGTTGGAGAAGAAGTGGAGGAAAGGGCACACTCATCCACTGCTGGTGTAATGTAGAATGGCACAGCCATTGTGGAGGACAGTTTGGTGTTTTCTCAGGAAGCTAACTATAGAACTGCCATATGATTCAGCAATCCCACTTTTGGGTATATAGCTGAAGAATTGAAAGCAGGAAACCCAACAGATATTTGCATATGTATGTTCACAGCAGCATTATTCATTATTGCCAAAAGTTGGAAGCAATCCAAGTTTCTATTAATAGATTGATAAGCAAATTGTGATGTATACATACAATGGAATAATACTCAGCTGTAAAAAGAATGCAGTGCGGCGGCTTGCTCGGTAGGTAGAGGTGGGGTCTGGCTGCGGACGAGGGGTCGGTCCAGCTCAGGACGAGGGGTCGGTCCCACTTGGGACGAGGGATCGGTCCCACTTGGGACGAGGGATTGGTCCGGCAGCAGACGAGGGGTCGGTCTCACAGGGGTTGCGCGGTTCGGCTGACGGGGTCGCCCAGTGAAGCCGGCGACGAAGGGGTCGCCCGGAGAAGCAGGCGACGAACTGGGGACAAGGGAGGCCAGGCCCTTGTCGGGGGCTCTCAGGACTGGAGGGCGCATGGCAGAAGAACTACCGTGGAGACAAGGTAAACACGCAAGTCCATTTTATTGAGGGAGAGGCAACAGTTTTATAGGGGCTGGGGAAGGCTGATTGGTCGGAGCCACTCCCTGTTCTGATTGGTTGCCGGAGAAAGGTCAGTGGGCGGTACTGGACGGGGGAGGGGTGGTGATTAGGGATTGGCTATTGCTGTTGCTGGGGGAAGTGGCAGGGTTTAGTGATTGGTGGCTGCTGTTGCTGGGGTAGAGGGCAGACTGGAGTTTCCTGCCCACGCCTGGCTGTTGCTGCTGTTGGGGGGAGGGAAAAGGGCAGACTGGATTTTTCCGCCCACGCCTGGCTGTTGCTGCTGTTGGGGGGAGGGAAAAGGGCAGACTGGATTTTTCCGCCCTGCGCCTGCGCAGGGAGAAAGAAGAAGAAGGGTGCCACCCCACAAGGCATTGTGTGGCGCCATCCGGGAGGAGGGGCGGCCGCGGAAGCATGGCTGCCGAGAAGGGGAGACCCGAGGGCACTCTGCGCCCATGCCGAGCTTCCTTCAGGGGTGGCGGTGAGTCCAACCAGCCACCCTATTATGGGGGCAGCGGCTTGGCCTGCCGTGGCTGCTCCCCCGCCAGGCCAGCAAACCACACTTCAGCCCGAGGGGTGACCGCAATGCAGTATTAACACATGGGACAATATGGATGAATCTTGAAGACCTTATGTTGAGTGAAGTAAGCCAGTCAATGAAAGACATGACCTCCCTAATATGACTTAAGCAACGTAGGCAGACTCACAGAGCTAGTCTGGAAGACAGACAGGGAACAGAGGGTGGTGAACTGATGCTCAATCTGGGCAGAAAGTATGATAATGTGGAAGGAGGTGGTTGGGAAGTTCATGGGGGTGATAGTGGTGCAGTGATGTGTTTTGGATCAGTGGTGCTGGAATGTGAGGGTGAGTACGGTAGGAGATTTGGGTTGGACTATCCACAGAACTGGGGAGAGGGCTGGAGGAAGGAACAGGTGAATTTGGGATTTTTAGATCTGTAGTTAAAACTACTATGGTGTGAATATTCTTTTAGCAATTATGGCAGGGAGGGTTACTGGTGCAGGGAATAGGGTTGGGGGATATGCAGACTAAGGGATGCCTGGGGCATGCTTCTATGGAATGTGAAAGTGATCATCTTGTCATGGTGTGTTATCTCAGTGGGTAGAGCCCCACATAATAAGTCCTGTAGTGTTCCCTATTAGAGAGGCAAAAATCTCTTGAGAACTTAGGCAGTGCCTAATGAAAGAAAACAGACCAGTATGTCAAGCCCTCAATATTATTGCATGTAACTATGAACTGTATTCTTCAAAAACTGAAACTTAATGATTACCATAAGATCCCAGTATGGAGGAAAGAAGAATAGAATAGATAGAACATAAGGCATTTTTAGGGCATTGGGATTGTTCTGGATGATCTTGAAATGATGTATACAGGTTGTACTAGTCAGCCAAAGGAGTACTGATACAAAGTACCAGAATTCTGTAATAGAGCAACAAGAATCCCCCAAGAACATGGGCAGTGGCTAGCAAGAGAGGACATACTGTTACACCAGGCCCTTTATATTGATGGTTGTAGTTGTGAGCCTTGCTCTTGTGAAATGAGACTTAACCTAGTATTATATATTGTCTGGGTTATTTCCTGACAGCCTCCTTCTTGCTTAAACATGGCCTCTCTCTAAGCCAAATTCAGCAAATCAAAGAACTATCTTCTCCCCAGTGTCAGACATGACTTCCAGGGATGAGCCACCCAGACACCAAGGGATTATTGCCAAGCACCAACTAGTGATGAATTTAGAAAAATACCTTGACCAAAAGTTGGAAATATTAAATACAAATGTGTTTTTATGGCTAGGGAATTTCAAAGTAAGTCAGAAGTCCATTCCAGAGTTATGTTTATGCACATCTCTGCAAGATCTCACTGTCTGCCACAGTTAACAATGCCTCAAACATTGAGGACTCTAGAGTCATAGACACTTGAGATAGAGCAGACAATCTCAGTAATTTGGCACCCTCTCAGTAGGCCTTGCTTTGGAATATATGCTCACCACATATATATGTAATAGAGTTAGACTCATTTATAATTTCTTTGCACATGGATTTTTCTGTCCCTTTTATCTGAACCTATAATTAGCACCATAGTCATTAAATTATGTCCCAGAGACTTAAATCTTCAGTCTATTCATATTTTGGTTGAGCCCTGAAACTTAGTAGAGTTGCAACACCTACTTTCCAGTCCATTGGACTTGCCTAGGACAACGACAAAATGTTGATGATGGAAAATGCCCATTCCAAAAAAAACAGAGAATGTTTATTTACAACTGCAAGCAAGAGAGTTCCATTCTTCTGCCCTATGGGATCTAAGCCCCTTCTCAACTGGAAGCAGAGTGGCCATCATCATCCCCCAATCCTCAAGATTGAGGAATGAATAAACATAAGGGGGAAATGCAGCTATGGACTAAAGTTGACTTATTATTATAGAAATGGAAGAGCATATCATCGATATAAAGTTAGTGACCAGCAAAGTTTCTGAGTGGGAAGAATTGGTGAAACATGGAGCATTTGGGGGACATTGGAATTGTCCTGCATGACATTGCAATGACAGATACAGGCCATTATATATTTTATCAAAACCTATAAAAGTGTGCAGTGCAAAATGTAAACTATAGTGTAACTATGACCACAGTTAGTAACAATGCTTCAATATGTATTCATCAAATGTAACAAATGTACCACACTAATGAAAGATTAATGGCAGAAAATGTGGGCAGGGGAGGGGATAGAGTATATTGGAATCCCCAATGATTTTGATGTAACATTTTACAATCTAATGATTCTTTTTAAAAAATGATATATACCTATATAACAAAATTAAAAATATATTGTGATAAAAGAAAATTATGAATCATATCCTAATGAATATGGGTGCAAAATTTCTCAACAAAATAATCACTCATCCAATCCAGCAACATATTAAAAGAATTATTCTTCATGATAAAGTGGGTATTATCCCAGGCATGCAAGGGCGGTTCAATACAAGAAAACTGATCAGTGTAATATACCACATTAATAAGTCAAGGAAGAAAAATCTCATGATCATCTTGATTGACACAGAAAAGGCATTTGACAAAATCCAGCATCTTTTCCTGATAAAAATACTCCAAACAATAGGAAATGGCAGAAATTTTCTCAACATATTTAAGGGCATATATGAAAAACCCACAGCTAACATTGTACTCAATAGTAAAAGTTTAAACAATTTCCCATTAAGATCAGCAACAATACAAGGATGCCCATTGTTCCTACTGTTGCTCAGTATAGTGCTAGAGGTTCTGGCTAGAACAATCAGACAGGAAAAAGCAATAAAAGACATTCAAATTGGAAGAAAAAACGTAAAACTTTCAGTATTAGCAGATGATAGGATCCTATACCTAGAGAATCCAAAAATATCTACAACAGAGCTACTAGAGCTAATAAACAAATTCAGCAGAATGGCAGGATACAAAATTAATATGGAAAAGTAAGTCATATTTCTGTACACTAATAATGAGTGATCTAAAGAGAAAGTCAGGAAAAAATTTCCATTTAAAATAGCGACAAAATAATATTTGATCCCTAATTTAGGAATATACTTAACCAAGGACATAATGTACTTGTATTCAGAAAAATATAAGGACTTGCTAAAAGAAATCAAAGAAGATCTAAATAAGTGGAAGAACATTCTATGTTCATTGATGGGAAGACTAAATATCAATAAGAATAAGATGTCAGTTTTACTCAAATTGAAATACAAATTCAATGCAATCCTGGTAAAATTTCCAAAAACATTTTTTTAATGAAATGGAAAAACCAATTATCCAATTTATCTGGAAAGCCAAAGGGTTCCCAATAGCCAGGAACATCTTAAAAGAGAAAAATGAAGTTGGAGGGCTCCAAGTTCCGTACTTTAAATCAGATTAGCCAGCTACAGTGGTAAACATAGCATGACACTGACATAGAAAATAGACATATAGACAAATGAAACTGAGCTAATGGTTCTGAAATAGACCCTCACATCTATGGTCAAGCCATTTTAATAAGGTTGTTCTTCTGGGACAGAACAGTTTATTAGACAAGTGGTGTTCAGATAATTGGATATCCATATGAAAAAAGAAAGAAACAGGAGTCCTACATACACCTAATACAAAACTTAATTCAAAAAGGATTGAAGTCCTAAACATAAAAGCAAGAACAATAAAACTCCTCGAAGAAAATGTAGGGAAACATCTTCAAGACCTGGTATGCATATAGCAAGTGGGCAGTTTCTTACACAGAAAGCAAGAGCAGTGAAAGAAAAATGGATAAATGGAACCTCCTCAAACTTAAACACGTTTGGTTTTCAAGGACTTTGTCAAGGTAACCCACACAATGTGAGAAAATATTTGGAAACCACATATCCAATAAGAATTTGATTTCCATGCTATATAAAGTAATCTGACATCTCAAAAGTAAAAGAGAAAAAAATCCAATTTAAAAATGGGCAAAAGACTTAAATAGACATTTCTCCCAAGAGAAACTACAAATGGTGAAAAAGCACATGCAAAAAAATGTTCAATATTACTATTAGAGAAATGCAAGTCAAAACTATAATGAAGTATCATCTCATACCTCAGAGAATGTCCATTATTAAAAAAAAAACAAAAAACAGAAAACAACAAATGCTGGAGAGGATGTGAAGAAATAGAAATACTCCTTCACTGTTTGTGAGAATGTAGAAAGGTCCAGCCTCTGTGGAAGACAGTTTGGTGGTTCCTTAAGAAGCTATATATAGAAATGCTCTATGATCCAGCAATCCCTTTACTAGGAATATATCTAGAAGAACTGAAAACTGGGACACAAATAGACATTTGCACACCCATATTCATGGCAGTTTTAATTATAATTTCCCAAAGATAGAAACAACCAAGTGTCCATCAACCAATGAATGGATATGCAAAATGTGGTATATACATATGATGGAATACTTATGCTGCTGTAAGAAGAAATGAAATTGGGACATATATGATAACATTTCTGAACCTTGAGGACATTGTGTTAAGTGAAATAAGCCAGACACAAAAGGACAAATATAGTATGGTCTCACTAATATGAAGTAAATACGAAGCATAAACACATGGAGTTAAAACCTAGACTATAGGTTACTAGGAGATAAGATGTAGACTGAGAAGGAGTAATGATGTTTAATGTATGGAGAATTTTCAACTTGCTTGACTGTAAAAAGTGTGGAAATAGAGTTGATGGCAATGCCTTATGGTGAATATAACTAACAGAGCTAGTTTATAAATGGGTTTGTGGATGAAAGGGGTTGTCTAGGTATGTAAATGTCAGTTGAAAAAAAGCTAGAGGAAAATCTAGGGACTGAATAACATAGTGAACCCAGAGGTGGATGAGTATTGTGGTTAATCAGACAAATACAAGAATGTTCTGTGAACTAGAACAAATGTACATCACTATTAAAAGGTGGTAATACAGCAATCCATGAGAAAAATACAATTAATGTAATTTTTGAACTATAGTTAACAGAATATTGTATTTTTTCATCAGTGTCAAAGAAGGTACCATTTCAATGCTAAAAGTCAACAATAAGGGGTATGGGATTTTTTTCTTTTGCATAAGGAAAATGTTAAATGATTACTTGGGTGATGACTGCAGAACTCTATGATGAAAGTGAGTCACTGAGTGTATACTTTGGGTAGAATGTACAAGGCATGGAACTATATAATACAGTAAATTATGTGGTAGAAGATGGACTGTGGTTAACAATACAAATATGAGAGTGCTCTTCCATGAACGATAACAAATGTACAATACTGATACATAGCGTTAACAATAGGAGGTGTACGGGGAAAAAATATACCACATGTATGCTATGGGCCATAGTCATAATAGTGTGGTTATGATCTTTCATAATCTTTAACAAATGTTTAACAACAATGTAAGTTGTTGGTGCAGGGGTGATGGATGAGAATTGTGTACATTATGCATGATTGCTTTGTAAGCTCACAACTTGTCTAATAAAAAAATGAAAAATAAATTAATATAAAACTCTCCAAAAAAAAAAAAAGAATATATTACTCAAATAGCTCCATTTGGGTAGGCTGCCTTGGAAGCAGTGACATTCTCTAAGAAGACTGAAGCTGATATTCTTTTGTGAAACATAAGGATGGAAGAGATGGCTATGAAGATCTTTTTTAATGATAATGTCATATGGACCTCCTTTGATGAGACAGGCAGGTTTAAGATGGCCCTTCCTCAAAGACAAACTAATCTCCCCACAGTCTAAAACTGTGTCTGCCTTTCTAGAAGTCTTTTCCAAAGTGAGGAGATAAATAGATACAAGCATGCATCATCAATGGAATGTATAAGGTGACAAATTAAATTAAATAAGAGAAAATGAGAAAATTTACCTCATCTTCTAGGGCACGTGTATCAGCAATATGCTCTTATACCAATGCACATGTGTGTATGGGAGAGGAGTATTGTTTCACTTTTTTCAAAGTGTCCTAACTTGTGATTAGAAATTTTGACCAAGGGAACAGTAACTTCTTTAACTATTCTAAAAAATGTATGCATTTAAATTTTACTATAAGCACTATTAAGTTAGGTCTATCATGTTTCTGAGTAAGAGCACAATTCAAATTTCTACCTTTGCACAATTACATGCATTAGCTAAATGGTACTGTTTAGGTGGTCACAGAGCTCAGAATAAAAGAAAAGCCCATTTTAATACTTTATATTTGTACTTTACCATTTGCAAACCTTTTCCATGTACATTGTTCAATGTGACCTCACATTTCTGAGCCCTAGAGATGAGAAGTCACTTGCAGAAGGCCAGGCATCTATTACATGGCAGGCTAAAATACAGGCTGCAGAGTATGACTTCCCGTCAGTCACCTCCCTTTCAAGTCTGTGGATTGGATTTATAGAAAATATTACTCAAGCCCAAGTAACCACAACCAAGTTATGATGACAAGAAGGGAGAGAATTGATAGCATTATAAATGATGTAAGCAATAAAAATAAAATGGAAATGTAATTTATTGAAGCAAATTGGTAAATAATTTATGCACACTCATTCTAATTTATTTTGGAGCTAAAAGAAATATGTTCTTAAACTTATCGCAGTGTATCAAAATGAATAGGTGGAAAGTACGTTTTAATATAGAAGTGAAATTTAGAGGCACTGTTCCATAATATGCATATTTTTTTACAGATATTTCTTTAAAGTTACCATTTTTAGATTAACTTATTCAAGTATGTGCTGGTTTTCCCACCTGCAACGCTATCTCTACTTCTAAATCATAGCAATGATTTTAGTGGTGATGAACATGCAAAAGTAGAGTGAAATTTTAATTCTAATCAATAAAGTTCTGTTTAATTTAATATTCTTAAATCTGATTTCCATACATTCTCTCCTATTTGTTTTCACACATTCCCTACTATCTTTATCATAATTCAGAATTTCACTGTCTCTTACCTGCATTAATACAACTGCCATAAAACTGGAATACCTGCTCTAGTTTTATCACAAGAAATCTATACTCCATATTTTCATCTTACTCTCCCCATAATGAGGATCTTTAAAAAATGCAAATCACTCAAATTTCTAGTATGACCCACAAGGCCCATTAGCATTTGTCATCTACTATCCTCATATTTTAAGCTCCTTTTATATTTAAAGCAAATGTGTTTAAATGATGACTTTTAA
This sequence comes from Dasypus novemcinctus, assembly GCF_030445035.2. NCBI lineage: Eukaryota > Metazoa > Chordata > Mammalia > Cingulata > Dasypodidae > Dasypus > Dasypus novemcinctus. The sequence continues at coordinate 72,343,539 of NC_080675.1, forward strand.
ATTTCTTATTATATTTGCAAACCCTCAAAACAACTTGCCTTTGAATATGTGAGGTCTTTGCATAGGCTGCTCCTTCAACAGAAAAAATCCTTTCCCTTTGCTTAGCTAACTCTTCCTTATTTTCCAAAGTTCACTCAAATATCTAAATGAAAGAGAAGGAGACACAAAATAAAGAATGGTTTATATGATCAGATTTAAGTTTTTCAAAGCTGATTCTGGCTTATGATTGCCAAAGCAGAAGCAAATCAGTTTGAAGACTATTTCCACAGTCTACGGTATAAATGAGATTCTTAAACTAGTGTGGTAGCACGAGGGAACACGGGACTTCCTAGAGCTCTACGTCATGTCAATCTAGTACTCTTATTTAATATGCTATAGAACAGTATTGGAAAATTTGACTCTATCACCTACAATTTTTATGCCACTAGGAAAGTCATTTTACCTAAAGACCAATTCGCTCATATATTTTACATGAGAATTAAATGAGATCAAATAATTGAAGAGGTAGCACAAAAGCTGGGAACACAGTCGTAATAAGGGTTTTACCTATGAAAAGTATCAAATCTGGTAAATTTCTGATAGATTATTTTTAAAAGGTAAAATACATCAAATTCTGGATGAAAAATTATAAGAAAAGAATGACCTCTGAGAAGTCATAAGAGCTGAAAATAAAATTTAAATAAACAAAAAATTTTGGATAATTTCAACAATGTGTAAAAGGAAAATAGAGTGACAAGGACATTTAATGTATCTGCTTAGATGTTTGTCCTTGACTCAATACTCTCACACAGTGTTTTCAATGGGCAAGTTATTTAACTTTTGCATTATCAAACTTTTTGGATATAAGGTTAGGTTCTTGGACTATATAAAAACAAAATTTCATTTTCAAAATTAACAACCAGATGGTACACACCTACTTTGTGAAAAACAGTCTATTAGATACTGCTAATATAATAGTTTCATGAGGCTGTTAATTCAATTGAAATACAGAGATAGATATATATCAATGATCAGAGAAGGAAAAGACAACAAATATTCTGATTATTATAAAAAGTTCCCATCTTCTGTGACAAAACAAAACATTCTTGGAAATTTATTTCTAATAATAAACTACATGCAAAATATTCATCAGAAATATACTTATGATGGTGAATTGAGGTATAGGACAGAACTAATGTTCAAAAACAGAAATGGTAATGTAAAATACAATTACTTTAGCATAGTATGTAGTCATTCAAAGTAAAATGTATAGATGGTATGTATTAACATATAAAAGAACTTTATAACTTATATTTTTAAAAAATCACAGGATGCTATCTATACTGTAACTTTCTACTTATCAAGCCCGAACTCACTCCACTGCCTCTGGTAATCCTTTCCTATCTCCTAAGTATGGTTAATCATATTCTGGACTCTGTAATATAAAATTTTTAATTTATGACAACTTATGTTTTCTGTCTGAATACATCTCAATCTTGCAAGGTTCTCAGAATCTAGGGAATGGTGCATGCATATGAGTCACTAAAATCTTTATAAATTTATTAAACTCGGTTAAAAATAAGTTTGTGTATGACCAGTGACTAGAAGAGGATAGAGAAATGATTGCTAGATTTAATATTTGCTTAAGTGATGTTAAGCAATGGATGCTTTTTATTTATTTTTAAGCATTAGACTTGATTTTAACATTTCCTATCATTTGTGCAATAAAAGGTAAAAACTAGAAAAGAGGCTTTAAAAAAGTCTGTTGTTATCTATGGTTTTATTTGTATTTATAATATGAGAATGAATTATACTGATGATTTGGAATACTATTTTCTGATACGTTTCTAAAAAAATTTATAATGTTCATATGCCAGAGATAGACTTATGGACAAAAAAAGTGGCTATAGATTTGATAGAGAATATTACTTATCATACTTTTAAGCCATAAATTTATACCTGATTTTATTTCATATATTAAAATTGTATACTAATTCTTCAAGAAAACTATCTCATTAAGTGAATTATGCTTCATTTATTTGACAATAAAATATTGATTTCTTAATGTTTTCTCCTAATAATCAACCATGTTTTAAAATATTTAATACTGGGTGTCATTGCTAAATACTTACATTAGAATTTGGAAAATAAGTATTATGTGGAGAGAGCTCATTAATTTAGAACTATTCAGGTTTGTAAATTTCAATTGTAAATATAACCTCTGCCATGGAGCGATTCAAGATATCAAGATATGTACAAGCATTATTTAATAAAGCTAAGAAATTACAGAAATGACAGAAATATTCCTACTCAAACTAATATTCATTCTGTACTTAATAGAAATTATTATTGCAAAGAATAAGAATAGGAAATACAGTTTTTGATAGTGTGTTAGAAGGATGGATTTACAGCAAAAAGTGAGCTTATTGTTAGAAACCCTCTTTCTAGATTCTAAACAGCAATTCATATTCCTTTTCAGATGTCAGATGTGAATAAATAGTTAATCCATGTTTTGAACTGAAGGACATTTTTTAAGTCAACTGTATTTGTCTTTAAAATTGTGGTTAGTAAGTTCATTTTTAAAAGGCCTCACAAAAACAAGATACTTGATTGATTTTTGATGGAGACATTAAAATTAAAGTTGCCATTTTTGTCAAAGCAATAAAAATGTCTCTCATCTAAAATGCTCAGACATTCCACTGAGTTAAGAACATTAGAACCAAGAGACTCATATAATGTTTGGCTTTGAGATAAAAGACGGCTATGATATTTGGAAACTGTCCCAAACGTATGCAGTAGACTTGATAGATTCTCCTCCTGATGAAATATTAAGAGAAAATGTTAGTTGTCTGGAAAATAATGTAATTCTTAAATGCAAAGAAAACCTAAGAGTTAATTAAAGAACATAGAAACATTTTTAAGGATTATGCAGTATCTTTCACTCTTATCTAATTAAAAGATAGATAGGCAAAGGTTTCAATTTGTTTTATTTTTATAGTTGAAAAAAAACTTCATCGTTTTTAGAAAGGGCTAAGCAAAGCTGTATTTTTCCTTCTTTGAGAGTCTTTGGCTTCATTAAGATGATTTATCTATATGAGTCTTAGATACTGCCAAACGTTTTTGCTGAGTACTTGTATTCAGTCTTTTATTTTCCTCTAGGTTATAGATTATTTTAAATTGTTAGTTGGAACTCTCAAAAAGGTAGTTAGAGCCCTTTTTATTTGTGTTATCTTAAAAAAGAAGCAGCACTAACTAAATTTGTCTGCATGAGCTTTTTGAGATTGTTGACCATGCAAGTTTATCCAATAAATTTGACGAATGGCAGATAGTCCAAAATAAACTACAAACCTTTAGATTTAGAAAAAACCACACACAGGTGTGATATAACCCACACCATCATCAGAATCTTTCCACTGAATGAGCACTAACCTGCAAACAAGGATGGGCCTATGTAACTGAAGTGTCAAGAAAACAAAGAAGACTTTGTGCCTGGGGAAAAAAAAAAAAAGAATTAAGTACCATAATTTTTGTGTAGGTTAAAGTTAGTGGAAATTCCTTAAGAAGAAAATAGGGAGAATCAAAAATGGTTATAAATCATTGTTCAAATTGCAGAAAAGGCCAAAATGTAGTCAGATGGTTTTCTCCTAAAAGATTTGTCATATTCTCAAAAAAAAAAATAAATGCTACAAGAAGCTCCTTCTGAAACACTCTCCAAAAATATACTGTTTCTCAAAACAGAGCTCTTGAATAATAAGGCTTGTTTTGTATGCCAACTCAAGCATTTAATAGGAAACCTTAAGCAAAGTTGTAGTGATTTTTTTTCTTTGTACTTTTCCTTTTGGCTAACTTTCAAACATCCCCAAACCATCCTGGGATTAGTGACTGCCCTCTCTAAAAACCTTATTCTCCAATATTAGAGAAAGCAATTGTATTTGAGGTTTATTGGTCACTCTTCTCCAGGCTCCCATACCCAGCACTCACCCAATTTTCACAGCAGAAACATTTTAGACACACGCAGAAAAAAGTACCTTTCTTAAATTCATTTATACTGCTAACAGGACTGACAGATTTAGAATCCATAGTTTTCAGATTTCAAGTCTGAAAAAAGTTTTGAAAGTATTGTTTTTTTCTGTTGTTTGTTTTTACTTTGTTTTGCTTTGTTTTGTTATTTTATCATTGCATGATGCTTGACTTTGGTTGTTTTATCTCAATTATTGATTTTATATTTATAGATGATTGGCCTCCGTATTAAATGGTATTTAAGATATCTAATAAATAGCCCACTGGAAAATGAGTTTTAAATTAATTTTCAACATTAAGATTATATCCCACCTAAGCTTATGCAAAGTCATTACCCTCAAAAGAAGTGAATCTATTTGTAGGAAGTTTTGCCTCTCTAAGAGACCAATGAAGGTTTCATTTTCAATTAGAAGGGCCTTATCTGGATATAAACACCAAGTAATCACATACTACATGGGTTTCACAAAATATCAAGATGGTAAAAGCCCTGTCTTTGAGCAATATCCATGTTAAGAAGAAGATATAGAAAAAGAACTAGTAACAAGAGTGAAAGCCAAATAATAATTTTACATATAAATGTTATATGTACATACAATTAAAATCTTTGATTTAATCACATTCATATATGCATACAATACTCTGGCAAATATTGTGTTGATTTAGTCTTTTCCTGAAAATTTATTTGTCTATTCTTAAAATATCAACTATATGTGCATATCTATACTTTTAAAGGTTAGCTATAAAGCTTAATGTGCCTTAAACTTTTGAACCTCATGGGAAGGAAGAGGTAAATAAAAGAATAATCTGACAGAGGAGAATATAGTGCTTTAAAATCTAAAGGACCTTTGGAAGGCAAGTGACTTGATTCCTGTGAAAGCCATTAGAAAGAACAGGAAAAAAGAATATGGTTTTTATTTTGGCTATGGAAGAAATATGACTAAATTGAGTCCACAAATGTTCATGTACAATTTAAGGGGCATATCAGGCTTTGGTTTCAACATAATAATGCTACTGAGAAAATTCTTAAACATTCTTTTAATTAAGTTATTATTTGTAGAATGCTATAAAATAATGCAGATTAGAGTTTCCTTTTTCATAATATTTGTCATTGGACAGAAGTTGAGTTTCACCAAACTACGGCACAGAAAAGAGGAACTATGATTGATGGAAACTGAGCAGGAAAAATGAAGCACTTTATAAGAAAGACAAGCAAGGTTGGGAGCTCTGTGGATCCCTTTGGACAATCGGATTTACGAGAGGGCACAATTAGGTATGCAGATACTGAAAACAATGACTGGGAAAAGAAAAGACTATGTATCTTTCATCTGAGTTATATATATGCTCAGGCCTACAGTCAATAGCAGGTTAATCTATTTAAATAAACATGGTCTCTTTTTATCTAATAAATGCTATGATCATCAACCATACCTGACACTATATGCTTGGGTTTCTAAGAGCAAGGTAGCATTTTTTTTAAATAATTAAGAAAAAACACTACCAAATAAATAGCTGGGAAATGGATGTCACTCAAGCAGTTGAGTGCCTGCTTCCCACATGGGAGGTCTGGGACCCTAAAAACAAACAACAAGCAAAACAAACAAATAAACGAAAACAACTCAGGGAAGTTGATGTGGTTCAGTGGTTGACTGCTGATTTCCCAAATACGAGGTCCTGGGTTTAATCCCCAGCCTCTGGTGCCTCAAAAAAAAAAAAAAAAAAAAAAATTAGTTGATGTAAAATTTTAACCAACTGCATTTTAACATTCTATTTAGCAGATAAAAAGTTAGCACTTGGAAGAATAGCTTTGTCCAACATGATTTTTAGTTAATATAAGAGAAAGCAAAGGAATATAAACCTAGGGAGTCAAGAGTAAATATTAATTCAGAAAAGAAATGAGGTAACCTACAATATATAAGAACCTAAATGTGAGATCAAGTAATTATACATTACTTGGAATATCTTAAAATGTTCTAAGGAGTAAAGTAGTATTGTTCAATGGATACTTGGAGACATTGTTTAACCAACAGCACTCTGAAATAATTACAACAATGTGGAAATTTCCAATAATCCTAGTAAACATTGACCAACTGCTGACAAACAGACTTGAATGAGGGTAAAAGAGGGATAAATTAAAGAGGGGCTCTGCTCCAAATTGTATGTAATGACAACTCTGGAATTAAAGATGGCTTCTGGGTTTTATTTTTGAGAGTAATGACTAGTTTCCAGGTGTTGGGAAATGGAAAATATTTGGTAAGGGTCAGAAGAGACAGGAAGATACCTTACTAGGCTTAACCTAACTGCCACATGATATGTGGAAATGAAACGTGAGAGCCAAAATGCAGTAACATGTCAATGGTTTCCAAACAACAAATAAAGCTATAGCAGCCAAATCAGAAGCTGAAAATATGAGTTAAAACATGAGGTTCCAAAGTCAAATAGCTTAGACTTCTTATCCAGCTTTACCTTTCTCAAGCAATATAACCTTGGGATGTTATTCACATCTCTGGGCATCCATAATTTCATCACTACAATGTCAATATTAACTCTAAGCATTTTGTTAGAGTGGTTATAAAAATTAAATGAGAGTTGAAGGGTACAAGGTTAGTATTCTAGAGTCAATTGCTTTTCTATTTCCCCACAAAAAACAGCTGGGATTTGACATCAAAAACACAATTTACATTAGCACTTAAGAAAATTAAACACTCAGATACAAACCTAAAATATATATATACAAGATCCATATGAAGAAACCATAAAAAATTGATGAAAAAAAGATCTAAATTGTTCAAGGATAAGAAGACAATATTATTAAGATTTTAATTCTTCCCAACTTGAAATATAGATTCAATGCAATCACAATAAAAATTCCAGCAAGTTATTTTGTGGGTATTAAAAAATAGATTCTAAAGCTTATATGGAAAGATCATAGACAAAAGACCCAGAGTAGCCAACAAAATAATAAAGACAAAAGTTGGCAGACTGACACTACCTAACATCAAGAATTACTATAAAACTGAAGTGTGAAGAAATAGACACAGATCTATGGGTTAGAATAGAGAGACCAAAAGTAGACTCATACAATTATAGTCAACTCATCTTTCAGAAAGGAGCAAAGGCAATTCCATGGAGAAAGAAGATAACCTTTTCAACAAATGGTGTTGCAACAACTGAACATCCATGGGGGAAAAATAAAAGAATCTAGATATAACCCTCACACCATCACAAAAATCAGCTCAAAATGGATCATAGTCCTCAATATAAAAAACAAAACTATAAAATTTCTAGATGATAAGAGGAAAAATGTAGTGACTTTGGGTTTCGTTATGACATACAATCCCAAAAGCACAATCTATGAAAGAAAAAATGATGTTAGACTTCATTTTAATGAAAATTTCTGTTCTGCAAAGGGCACTGTTAAGAAAAGAAGAAGATAAGCCACAAACTGGAAGAAAATATTTTCAAATAACATATCTGAAAAAGGGTTTGTAACCAAAATATACAAAGAATGCTTAAAATTCAATAAGAAAACAAACAAATTAAAAAATGGGCAAAAAGGCAAAAAACACCACACCAAAGAAGATAAACAGATGACAAGCATAGCAAAGAAACTCAAGACCATATATAATTTGAGAATTGCAAATTAAAACAACAATCCTATCATCCCATCAGCATGGTTAAATTTCAAAACAATAGCAATACCCATTGCTGGCAAGGAGGTAAAGCAAAGGAACTCTTCTTCATTGCTCTTGAGGATTCACAATTTTACAGCCACTTTGGAAAAAAGTTTGGCGGCTTCCTAGAAAGCAAAACATAGACCTTCCACATGATCCAGCAATTGTACTCCTAGGTATCTACCCAAAGGAACTGAAAAGTTATACCCACACAAAAATCTGTACACAAAGGTTTACAGCAGCTTTACTCGTAATTAACAATAACTAGAAGCAACCAAGATGCCCTTCCATAGGAAGAAGGATAAACAAACTGTGACACAGCCATACAATGGAATATTATTCAATAATAAAAAAATGAACTACCAAACAATGAAAAACCATAGAATAATCTTCAATACATATTGCTAAGTTTAAAAAAGCAAGTCTAAAAACTCTACAAACTATGTAACTTGAAAAATATGACATTGTGGGAAAGGCAAAATATAAAGACAATAAAAAGATAAGTGATTGTCTTGGATTGGAGGGTGCAGTGGAGGGAAGTAATGAATAAATGGAGTACAGGGAATTTTTGGGGAATTGAAACTATGCTGTATGATACAGTGATGGTGGGTACATGACATCAAGTATTTGTCAAAACCTATAGAATTCTATACTAAAAAGCAAACCCTACTGTAAACTATGAATTTTAGCTACTAGTAAAGTATTAATGTTGGTCCATCAATTGTAAGAAATGTACCACACCAAAACAAGATGTTACTAATAGGGAAACTGTGGGAGGAGTTGGAAAGAGAGAATATGGGAACTCTGCACTTTTCTGTACACCTAAAACTGCTTTAAAAATAAAGTATATAAAAGCCAATGAGGGAATGAATATAAAACACTATACCAGAAACATAAGTGCTCATTAAATTATCATAACTAACAACTGCATTACTAGTACTAGTCTATTATCTACTAAGAAATAAGAAAAGTACAAAGTCCCAAGGCAAAATGTCCTAGTGGTTTTCCTTATCCATAGGACCAATAAAAGTAAAAGAATTTGGATTGTTAAAGCTAGAATAGTCTGAAAAACTGGGAAAAAATAGGGGAATACATGTTCCAAAATGTACAAGGCCTTTGAAATGTAGTAACAGATTACTGATATGTGCACACAACAGAAAGTTCAAAGAGCAAGAAAAATGAATGAGATTTTTATTTGGGCTTTGGGGAAATTAATTAAGAACTGATATGAAATTATATGGTGGATGGCCAGGATTTTGTGTAAAGATGAAAATTAATAATTACTATATACAACTAATTAATAGGTTCAGTTTATTGCATGCTATGTTATATATTAATGGTAATAATATTCCTGAAACTATGCTTACAATGTTAAATGTCTTAACTATAATCACTAAATTAAATCTATTCTCAGCAACAGAAAGAATTTTAAAATATTCTGTAAGAAGTGAGTATACTTAATTAGTACATAGCCAAAAAAGAAAAAAATCATTATATTGTACATTTACCACTTAAAAATACTGTAATTTAAAACTGCCTTGTACTTCCAATTAACATAAATCTTTCCATATGAGCTTATGAACATCATTCTACATAGCCTTCTATGTAGGATACAAGAATATGTTTTAGCTAAAAGTGCTAGCTAATTGACAATAAAATAAAAACATTTTGATATGTTTCAAAAGATTTTTAGTTTGTAAATTTGTTGGCCTCAAAAACCATATGCTCCAACATGAAAAGTATAGCTTGATATGGTTATTAATTCAAAAAATAGATATTGGATTATGTTTGTAATCTGGTCTGTACCTGGGAGTTGATTAAGTTTGATTGGGCCACATCATTAGGGCATTGAGTCCTACCTGTACCTGTACACAAAGGTTTACAGCAGCTTTACTCGTAATTAACAATAACTAGAAGCAACCAAGATGCCCTTCCATAGGAAGAAGGATAAACAAACTGTGACACAGCCATACAATGGAATATTATTCAATAATAAAAAAATGAACTACCAAACAATGAAAAACCATAGAATAATCAAGGGGTGAGTCCCACCCCTTGGTCAGAGGGGACTCACAGATGAAAGACATGGCAAAGGACAGAGTTGAGGGTTTTTGATGTTGGAGTTTTGATGTTGGAGTTTGATGCTGAATCCTTAAGCTGGAGCCCCAGGAAGTAAGCACACAGAGAAAAGAGAAGCCAGCCCTAGGAAGAGAGGAATGCTGAGCCCAGGAAGAAGCAAGCCCTGGGAAGAGAAGAACCCTGAACTCAGAGAGAACCAAGACCCTAGAAGGGAGTAACCCAGGAAGCCTGAACCCTCACAGATGTCGGCAAACATTTTGCTCTAACATGTGAAAATAGACTTCGGTGAGGGAAGTAACTTATGCTTTATGGCCTGGTATCTGTAAGCTCCTACTCCAAATAAATACCCTTTATAAAAACCAACCAATTTCTAATATTTTGCATCAGCACCCCTTTGGCTGACAAATGCAAAAAGTTATTTCAGTCTTGCTTAATGTGACAAAATAGGTATGTCTGTCTACCTTTGGAGGCCATTTGAATAAGATATTTAAAAGAAATTGTCTTTTTGTCTTTGAACATTAGTTGTCAGATTTTCTTTGAGAAGCAGAATTAACCATTTCATATTTTGAATTTTACTGAAAAAGTTTAGCAAGGTTTTTTTGTTATTTTGGTTTGGTGTGTATGGTTTACTTGTCTTTTGTCTTCTTTCCTAATGGTACATATATTTAAACACAATTTTGGACATGCATTATCAAACATGATAAAAATCCACTATTGATAGTTAAAGGAAGAAAAGGGTAAAATGATTTGAATAATGTTTTGTGATGTGAGGATCAAAAAAGTATGGCTAGAGAGAATAAAGTGAAATTGCATTAGGTTAAAAGATTATTAAGTGGGTTAAGAGGTGGCATGACAAAAACAGTAGTAAGGAATAAAGGTTGTATGTGGGTGACTTGGAATAATAGTTCTTATAATTATAGGATAATTTCAACAGTAATTTCTTAAAATAAACTTATGTAAAATAGTTGTAAAAATACCATGCAATATGACTATAAAAAATGTTATACTCTTGCGGCATTTTCATATTATAATAATAAAGTAGACATTTTAAAAACGTTCCTTTAAAAATAATAAAATCCATCCATTACTTTTGCTGAAATGGACAGGCCTAAATGGAACAAATACAATTATATATTTTAAATGATTTAAGGGTCCAAAATCAGGAAGAGAATGAAATAAGGAAAACTACACGTTCCTACACAGGGTGCTCTCTCTGCTCTTCACAGATCTTTAATAATAAAAGATTGCAGTGGCTCACAATTCTGCAAGTTCAGAGGAACGGCAGTTCAAAAAAATAAATAAATAAACCATCAGAGACACTGGACTTTCATTGTCTCTGCAGTCTGTAGCCCAGTGTTCAGCTTCAACCTAAAGTGCTTCCCAGAGCACTTGTTTTCTCTTCCATTCTGCTGAGGCAGAGGAGAAAAAGGCCTTTCTCAATATATGAAAATTAGCCTTCTCCAGTTTTAAGGAAAAGGTTTCATGCCCACCCATGAAGCAATAGCTATCATCAGTGAAATGTCAATCACTAACAAGAAGGGCAGGATTACTATGACAGGCTGAGATTAATCACCACCAGCAGTGGAGTTTTGCAAATCATCAAAATGGCTATGCAATCAGGAGTAGGTGAGATATATTTGAGGGAATCAACTACAGTATCTATTTCATCCAACAAAGGTACCTTTTCTATATAGATAAGGCATGATAAACAACTAATATTAAAGATATGAATTCCCAAAATTAAGCATGGTAATTTATATAAAAAAATAAGCAAACAAAACAAGTAAGCTCATGTACAAGAAGGCTTAAAAATGGATAATAACTAGCATTTTTGTATGTTACTAGCTAAAGACACATTTCTCTGCCCTTTCTAATCCACTTCAAACAAATCAAAGAAGAGGTATTTAACGACATTTAATGATATGGTTGGCTAATTTCAATAAACTTAGTAGTTACCTACACTAGTGATATTTCAAATTGGAACAGAGAAAAGTACATATTCTGGAACGAGATCCCAAAACCTGCTTATTGTGAACCTACTCTTTGTTAGGCATTGAAGCTCCTTTGGACAGATGAGGAAGCTGAGCCATAAACGACTAAGTAACTAAAGATTCAGATTATAACAGACAGAACCACAATCATAGGCCAGTTCTCTTAATATGAATCTAGTTATCTTTGCACTATATACATTGCAACTTGTCTACATTTTATCTACATGTAGCATGACACCAAAAATGCATACTTTCTGTCTCAGTTTTGGGAGAGGTCACAAAATCTGAGAACAAAATAAGGGTGAAAATATCCCAACTCTGATGGTTAATTTCATGTGTCAACTTGGCTAGAGTTATGGTATCCAGTTGTTTGGTCAAGCAAGCACTTGTCTGATTGTTACTGTGGCAGCATTTCACAGATGGACTTAAATCATTAGTCAGTTAATTGCATCTCAATCAAAGGAAATTGCCTTCAGCAATGAGAGGAATCTCCTCCTCCAATCAGTTGGAGGCCCAAAGTAAAAACTGATGATATCAACAATCAGAAGGAAGAATTTCTATCACTACTTTAGATGGCCAGCTTCTCCTGCATAATTCAACATCACCTTCATGGGAGTTTCCAACCTGCAATTGTGCAGAATTCAACTTCCCCTTCAATGAGTTTTCAACTTGCAACCTGACCTGTGGAATTTGAACTTGCCAATCCACAGTCTTTTGAGCCAATTCGTATAATAAATCTATCTCTTTATCTGTAATTACCTATCTAGTTGTCTTCTAGCATTCTGTTTCTCTAGACAACCTTGACTAATGAACCCACTTTGCACAATGAAGAGCTGGGCCACAAATGAAGGACTTGTAATATAAGTGATAAGTGATCTAAAACCCACTTTGTGACTCTTGACACATCAACCTCTTCTAGTTAGCAAATAAAAGGTTTGAGACTGAATAAACCAGCAAAGAAATTTATTTTGTATTTCAAGCAAGTGGTAAGACTGTTGTGGTATTTTCACTCCATAAATCTCATGCAAAAGATAAGGAATGCAATTCTCTCTCTCTCTCAAGCTGTGTAAGAATCTTCAAAAGGATGGCTCCTAGAGAAGGACCTATGCCCCTTCAAGTTTGCAGGGTGTGCTGAGACTGATGCTGGACCATAGCTTGGAGAAGTCTACAGGGAAGAGGCTATAACGGGCTTGCTGTCCAGGGACGTAGAAAGTAGAGAGGGAGTTATACTTCTACTAATGGTGAGTCAAAATTACATGCTTCCAGTCAATCATAAGGAAACTCTTGGTAGCAAACAAGCCTGGGTTTATTTTGGTTAAAATTCTGGTGCTTGCATGCCCTAACTTTTGCCTCATTTGAGCCAATCACAAACTTTTCAACCTTGGTTTACTTAAGTATAAAGAAAACAAATACCCTTTCCTTTAAAGCAGTGTTTCTCAATCACGTAAGATTTTGTCTCACAGAAAACATTTGGCAATGTAAAGAGACATTTTTGATTGTCACAACTGGGAGTTGCTACTGGCTTCTTATAGGGAGAGGCCAGGAACGGTGCCAAACACCTTGTAATGCACAGGATAGTCCCCCACAACAAAGAGTTATCTGATCAAAATGTCACTACTGCTGTGGTTGAGAAAATCTTCTTTAAAGTAATACCTACTAAAGTTAAAAACATGTTAAATATTAACTTCAGGATTTGACATTAAATAACCCTTAAGATGATTCTGCTAGTGAAGGAAAACCCAACCCAAACTGGTTTAAAAGAATAAGACAAATAGTTAAAATAGAGGAAGTCCAGGATGAGAAGGGGCTTCAGCAGAAGTCAGAGAGGCTCAGAGATGTTAGCAAGGACTCAGGTTTTGCACCTCCTCTCAAGTGCCCAGTGTTAGTTTGACTCTAAGGCTAATTCCCCTCACCCTTGTAGATGCTAGTGAATTTAAAGCTACATGTTTCTAGATTTACGTCTAGTTAGATATAGAAAAATATATAGCTTTCAAGTGCCATCAAATGCTAGAAAATTTCCTTCCCAAATGTGCACTGTAAGTCTATCTTCAAACTACATTGACTCATCCCCATCCCAGCCTAGCCTGGGTCATTTCAGAACAAATGGATGCAAATCAGAAAGACCAATCATATGAGGCTTAGAAGGATCAGCAGAGTGAAACAGATGGTGAGTGTGCATGTATGCGTGGGGGGGGGGGAGGGGGGAGGGGCAATCGCAATGCCCAATACTTCTAGTTATCATTCATCATCATTTTCACTTGTTATTTGTGAATGTGGACACCTTAAAACACTTATCTATAAGCTTACAAAGCAGCAGTTCCACAACAAATATAAAAAAAGGATCACTGATATCAAAAGAATTGTGAAAATCTAATATGTTGGCCATGTCGTATTTTTGTTGTTGCTGGTTTTATGCAGCTTTAAACACAAATATTTGGGTCATCTCAGAAAACAACTTTGAACGTAAACTGAAACATTTAGAAGAGAAAATTATGGGCTTAATTATTATCTTAGTGTTTTATATCTAAATATCTATATATAAGCATTGCAAGGATGAAAACAAACATGGACAAACAAGTGGAATTTAGAAATATATAAATAAATAGCTCTGTTGCCAAATAGATAAAAATAAAGTACAAGAGGATGTGGTTTAGGAAATAAATTGGTTTCACGAAAAACAAAGGTTAAAATAATGTGGGAGATAACAGAACTCAGAAGAGTTATTTCATCAAAACAAGGATTCCATTGAGAAATGTCACTTGAAAAAAGAGACACAGGAAGACAACCAATCAGGAACCAGGTAGAGCAGTAAGCTCACTTGCTTCTGAAAGAACAGTCACCATCTGAAAATCAAGGCCAAATATGAGATACCACATGAGCTGTTTTTGTTAAAGAAAGGGGTTGATAAAGACCAGAAGGCAGGACTGGAATTCTGACCTTCAATATGGAGGCGCAGAAAGTGATTCTGATTCGTACATTTTTAATCTCATTTTAGCCAGAGGCTAAAGTCAATTAAGCATTCTATAAGGCTGAATCAGAGGATGGAATGTTCTGATGACTCAATACAGAGGAAGAATACAAGGAGAAAAACAAAATAATGCCAAGAAATTGGTCTTAGATTTTCCCTTAGGATTTCCCTTTGATTTTTAAACAAATCACCCCAGAATGGTTATGAAGTTCCTTCCATTTGGGGTAGCTCTAGGCTTTGGAGGATGTTTGCTCTCCAATTTGTTTCACATTCTTTCCCCATCACTATATTCCTTAAACTACAATTTCTTACAATTCATAGGTATGAAGATCCTGGAAATTTTTCTCCCTCTCTATATCTTCCCCCCAAAATATATCATTTTACCCCATCAATGGTCTATGTTTTTGGAAATTAGAGGAATATATGATAATAGTATTTTTCAAGTGAGAAGTTCTGGAACATCAATTATGATTTTATCGACTGCGACAAAATAATCTAAAGTACCCTCCGCATCTTATACAATCTAATTCCTATTATATTAAACACCAATAGTTCTGTATGCCTAGGGGAGAAATTAAATCTGCAATTTTTAACTGGGTATAGTTCAGAAATAATAAAGCACTAGTACGTTTCATGAATGAATATGACATGACAACTTTTATGTGCTTAGCTTTTGGTATAAACAAATTAATAATATATTGACTTTGTCCTGGAAAAGCTCATGATTTTTTGCAATTCCTAGAGGACAGGCATGACCAAAGTTATGCTGACTACCAAAAAGAAAGTAAAAAAAGCACACATACCACGTGAGGAGAATAATAATGACTCTCAATTCCCTGTTCCTCCCCATTTCATCCATATTCCATCCAAATAAACACCATTTTGAGTCTTAAGATTTCTATTTCTATTATATTATTTAGTTATGCATGTTTATTCATACAGATATAGTGCATTTTCACTGCTACATAGCATTTCCTTGTACAAAATACAATACAATTTACATAATCATTTTTCTGTCAGTGGACATTAGGATTGTTTCTGACTTATGCCATTGAAAGCAATGGCACCATTAGCATTCTTATACATGTCTCTTTACGCACATGAAGGAGGGTTTTTCTGGAATTATGTTCCCATAGTTGGAGTTGTCAGGTTATAAAGTATACACATATTTGATGATAGTAGGTAACAAAATGTTTCATAAAGAAAGTGTACCAATTTTTCTTTCATGAGTAGGCAAAACTGTAAATACTCTACACACTCCTCATTTGATTTGTGGTTATTTAAGGGATTGCCAATGTGATAAGTCTGATATGGTATCTTATTTTGGTTTTAGTTTGTACTTTGCTGATTATTAATAATGGTGAACATATTCTTATTTCCATTTCTGTGAAATATCTATTAATGCCTTTTACAGTAGTTTTGGAGATTTTAGTTTATTTGCAGCAGTTTTTTCACATAGTTCAGTTATATGTGACACATATATCTTCTAGTTTATGGCTTGTCTTTGTATTATAATGGTATTTTAGATTTTAAAAATCTTCAATTTTCAAGAGACTTTTCTTTTAATATCATTCTGGATGATATACACATATTTCTTGATTGATTGATGTATTGCTTAAATATGTTCCCTGAGATACAAAGTTTCCTATTATTTAACTTTAATATTTTAAGAATTTTTTTAGCACATTTAAGTCTTTAATCTACGTAAATTGATTTGAGATTATTGTAGATGCAAACTTTCGATTTTCTTTGTATATATAATCAATTGTCCCAGAAGTATTATCAATAATCTATTATTTTCTGACTGATCTGGAAAGAATTTCTATCATATATCACTTCTATACTTTTCATGGATTTGTTTGTAATTCCTCTATTCTTTTTCATTAATATCTTCCATGAAAAGCTCAGTGCCAATACCACACTGTCTCAAATGCTAAAGATACATGACAACTGTTGTTTGGTAGGCCAAGATATATCTTGTTCATTTTTAAAATGTCCCTTGACTCACCTTGACTTTTTCTCTTCTACATTAATTTTATAATTATAAAATTTCATTTAAAAAGCTTTCATAATTTTGTTTGTAATGGCATTCAGTTTTAAGAGAAGTTATCTAGGAAAAACCTAACAAAAGATTTTAAAATGTTTTTCTTGGAAAGAACTATAACCCTAGAGAAAATTTTAATCCTTTCTTGAAAGATAATAAGTGATATGTAAAAAATGGAGACATATACTTAGCTTAGAGATGAAATTTTTTCTTGACTGTTAAATCTTCTCACACTAACTTGCATGTCTCTCAATCTCTCTTGCACATTCCTCATCTCCCTACCTCCACTGCTTTTTGTGTAATTTCTTCATCTGAGATCTCCCCTTCAAATTCACCAATTATTTCTATACTGTGTCTAATCCATTGATTGGATTTTTAAATTTTAATATTATTTTTCATTTCCTGAACTATCATTTATTTGCTTTCCTCATCCGTCTGGTCACTTTTCACAGTCTCCTGCTCCTACATACTCTTTGGAGTCTTCTCTTTTTATAACACACACACATATTACATATTCTGGTTTTATTATGAGAACAGTAAGAGTCTGAATTTGTTTTCTTTTACTTCCGCTTTTCTGTTTGTCTCAAACATGGTGACTTTTTGTTTTCTTGTATATTTTCTGAGGTTTTCTTGTGAGTTTATCTGTGGAATTTAGTGTTTCTTTAGAGGAAAAACCATGTTTGCATCTGCCAATTACCTTTATTTATTTATTTTTTTGTTTGTGTGTGTGTGTTTATTATTTTTTAAAGAAGCTTTAGATTACATAAATATTACACAAAAAATATAGGAGATTCCCATATGTCCCATCCACCCAACGCATACTTTTCCACATTAACATCTTTTCTTTGTGTGGTACATTTATTACAATTGATGAACACATATTGAAGCATTGCTACTAACTGTGGACTATAGTTTACAATATAGTTTACACTCTGCCCCACACAATTTTATAGGTTATGACAAAAGGTACAATGAATGAAAAAGTATTTCTTTTAAAAAATGATATTCTATATTCTAGAGCCATATATATTCTTATGATAAATTGTTGCAATGGTAACAATTGAACATAGTAGTTCTAATTTAACTCTTTAGTTATGGATTTTTCTTGTTTTGGCTTTTTATTATCCATTCTTTTATAGTTTGGGGTATTTTTCCTACAGTAAAATCGACCATCACAAAAGTGTACAAGTTAATGAGTACTGACAATTATATATACTTGTATAACCAAATCAAGTTACAGAACATTTTTATCACCCCTGAATTTCCTTGTTCTTGTCAGTACCCCTGACCCCTATGCCTGACAAGGGTCTAGATTGAGAGGACACCAATTACACATGATGATCTGTGAGATTAAAAACCACGTTCAAGGAAACACACAGTACACTGGGAGTCTTCCCCAAGTTAACTGTATTCCGTATAGTTTCATATTTTTGAGGTTCTGGTTTCTTTGGGGAACTGAATGTAAAAATTAATATATTCTTTCAGAATAGAGAGTTTATGTTAATCCTTTGTAACTACACTATCCAGGTAAATCAGTCAGTCATAATAATGGTGATGGAGAAGTGGGAGGTAATACTAGTGCAGTTGTCAGACAGGACAATAGTGTTTTTTTTCTACCAAACTTTAATCTCCAAAGATAGCTATTTTTTGGTGGGTAGAGGGGGAGGTACTCAGGGTTGGGGATTGAACTCAGGACCTTATACATGGAAAACTGGCATTCAACAACTGAGCTACATCTGCTCCCTGGTTATTTATTTTTAGGCAGAGCTACCACTGCATGGTGGATGGTTTGATGCAGAAAGGAGTGACTGCAGTTACAGGTTCTTTCCTATAGTCCTGTGCCATAAAATTGGCCCCTCCCAATCAGAGGCTCAGTGAAGAGTACAGTGAGGTCAAATATTAGGTTGTATATATGTTACCAGAATTAAAATTTTAAAAACCATAGAATGCACAACAAAAACTGTGAAACCTGATGTAAAATATGGACTACAGTTAGTGGTATATTAGTAATAGTATTGACTCATTAATTGTAACAAAAGTACCACACTAATGCAGTGTTAGTAACAGGGAAAAGTGTGTGGGGGCATGTGGGAATTCTGCATTTTCTAAGTGATTTTTCTGTAAACCTACAAATTCTCTCATAAAAAGGAAAAAAAAAGAGATGCAATCAACAACGACAACTGTTGAATGGGGGAAATATCTTACAATTCTTTTATTCTGGTCTAATAAGAACACTATTTCTTCACCAGTGTAATACCTCTGACATTTTGTCATATACTGTTCTGCTCCTACCACACACCAAGATATACACACTCTTATAAAGGAGGGAGACTAAATTAATGCACTGATAAAGGAACTAGGCATACTCTTAGTTCTGCCCCATCCTTTCTCTTTTCTCTTGGGGACCAGTCTTCTTCAAAGAACAGTGAAAGAGACTTGCTCCTAAAACTTTGGTCTATTGCAGTTCAGGGTATTTGTGACTGGGTGGGTTTACTTACCATACTTCAGTATTAAGAGGCCCACTAGCTTGAGATTTAAGCAACTTTCTCCAAATTAGCTTTGTGAGTAATAAAGATGATATTTATCTTCTTGTGTGCCTGATTCTTTTATCTTATTTATCAGTTGGTTCAGAATTTGGACAGAGAAGGAGATATTTATGTCTTTTTCCCTGAAAAACACCAGGGGGAAGAATCCTCATAGGTTCCTGGGGCAACCAGGGCAGTTTCAATATAAAGTGCTTACAGTTCCAACCACATCCTTGGCTTTTATTATGCAACTAGCAAAGAAGGAAGGACAAGAAAAAAGATAAGAAACAGCTGAAAAATTTCAGATTGGCCATACAAGAGTCACTATAAAGTTCCAAATTAAGTTGAATCAAGTAATAAAGAGGGGTTGTAGTACAAAGCCAATTAAATAGAAAGCTCTAGACTAAAGATAGAAAAAGGGGGCAAGAATAAATACATCTAATAAATCAGATGCAGAGACGCCAACAAAAAATTATAATCCTTTCCAAGAAACAAGAGGATATGGGCCCAAGTTAAAGGAGCAAACTAAGCCTACAGACTACATAAAGGAGTTGAGACAATGGATCATAGATGTTCAAACAACAATGTTCCACAACAGTGTGGAGGGGTGATGTTCAGGAATTCTGCACATTATGCACGGTTAATTTGTAAGCTCACAACTTCTCTAATCTAAAAAATGAAACGAAAGCTGGTAGTTGAAATATTTAATAAGCATTAAACACTTCTGTTACACAGGTTGGAGATTTACTTTTAAAAAGATGAGAAGTGGTAGAATTCACAAATAATAAAATCAATATATAAAGTATATATTACCAACATGTTTATGAACGAATTTAAAAATAAAGAGTGATTTCAAGTTTTAGTCCTTAGAAACCCAATGTGACTTTAGGTCTGGGACCAAAAATATGCACAAGGAGGCTGGGACATCTCATTATACTTGATAGTAAGAAAAACTACTGGTGCCACGCAGGGGTGTCCCCCGCCTAGGGAAGCCCCACGTGCAAGGAGTGAGCCCTGTAAGGAGAGCCGCCCAGCGCAAAAGAAAGTGCAGCCTGCCCAGGAATGGCGCCACACACATGGAGAACTGACAAAACAAGATGACGCAACAAAAAGAACACAGATTCCCATGCCGCTGACAACAACAGAAAGGGGACAAAGAAGACAAGATGCAGCAAATAGACACAGAGAACAGACAGCCGGGGAGGGGGGGCCGGTGGGGTGAGAAGAGATAAATAAATAAATAAATAGATAGATAAATAAATAAATACATACTGGGGTCTAACAAAAGGACTCAGGAAACAACTGAATAGCGTTTTCACTAGCCAAATTTGGGATAACTTAAGCAACATAATGGTACTCATCAAAAAATCAGGCAAACCATTACAAACCACATTAATTACATTTTTAGGATGCTAGTAAACCAAAATATTTTGAAAACTGGTAAATAAAGGAAAATAATAGTCTATCCAGCTTTTTCTCTACAGGAACTGCACCTAAATGTAGCAAATAGTGGATGAGAGAAAGTACTACTTTGTAAAAGATTTTCAACTGAATGATAGACAGAATATCAGCACTTTTCCAAATGCTAATGAAATAACGAATCTAGGGAAAAAATCAGCAAATCATTAGTGAAAGGCTGATGGATAACTATTTAACAGACATGGCAATCTCATAATACCCGAGAGTTTAAAGATTAATCTTAACATCTCAAAGAGATGTTAATCTAAATCTAAATAGAATGTGATGTTACTCTAAATCTAAATAAAATATGAATCTAAATCATGTCTAACTACCAATTTATAGGAAATAAAGTCAAGAGGGAAAAAAAGGAAATCGGCAAAATCCAGAAAAGGGGGATCTATATAGGAGAAACCAGCTTAGTTTCTTTGAATAATTTCAAGAGGGACAAATGAATAAAAATTCCACAAATTCAAAGATATCTAAGAAACATACAAATTAATTGTAAAGTGTGGAACTCATTTGGACCTTGATTACAAGAATCAGAAAAATAATATTTATGAGTCAATCATGGAAATTTGGAAACTAGATTTTTGATTAAGGGAACAATGGTAATTTTTTAAGTATAGTAATAGGATTGCAGACTCATTAAAACAAAAAGTCACTTTACATCTAGCAATACCTGCTGAAACACAAATGAAGAATAGAATGTTGGGATTTGTTTAAAAATAATTTGTGGATATAGAAAGAAGATAGGGGAATGCATGAAACAAAATAAGCCCTTTGATGATATTAGTGAAGCTGGGTTATGTGTACTTGAAATTTATTTTCTTGTTCTTTGTATTTCATGTACGTTTGAAGTTTTCTATAGTAAACGATGACAAAAATATTTTAACATGCAATGGGATATGAACTTTAGTAGGGTTTTTTCCAAAAATAGCATCTCCATGAACAATGAAAAACAAGCACTAACATTAAATGTTTTAAAGGATACATGCAGTTCTGTACTTACTAGACAGTTCTCTCAGCCAAAAATTGGTTTTGATAGATGATTATTTGTTCAACTATTTGTATTTATATGTTATCATACTTATTGCATGTAGATGTTTAAACATTAGTACAAGTTTAGTTTTGAACCATCCAAATTATTCATTTCATTGGTCAGCAAAATTTTTCTGTAAATGGACAGATAGTTAGTATTTTAGGTTTTCTGGCAATATAGTCACTGTCACAGCTACTCAATTCTACTGCAATAGCATGAAAGCAGTCATTAACAATATGCAAATAAACAGACAAGGTCATGTTGCAATAATACTTGGTGTACAAAAACAACCAGGGCTTTGGATTTGATCTTTGGACTCTGGTTTGCCAAGCCATGAAAATTATTATTTCAAATCAGTATGATGTTGACAAAAGAAATGACAATTAGATGAGAAGAGGAATTTCAGAAGTAGATTTCAGTATAAATTAAAATAAATGACAAGGGTGTTATTTTTATTTAGTAAAAAGAGTAAGATGAATTTCATAAATTTAATATATAATGCTGACATATCCATACAGAAGTTAACTTAGATTCCTTCAACACATTTGTAAAAGTGTTACAGATTGGTTAAATATTTAAATATGCAAAATAAAACAGAAAATGATTATGTAACCATGTATGGTCAATGATTTGGGAAGACTTCTTAGTCAACACAGAAAACTTAGAGGAAAAAGACATATTTTACTATGTGAGAAACAAAACTTATATAATAAAATATTTTAAAAACAAACTTAGTAGACAAATTATACACTTGGATTGATATTTGCAATGCAGATGGCAGAGAGTATGTAAAATTGATTAGAAAAGACAAGGAATCCAATAAAAGCAAGATAAAGAAAGGATACAGGGTGGCAGAGAATATATGTTGCTTCCCAATGTGTATACTTGCCTTCTTCCTTAATAACAGAAATCTACTTTTAAGCCATGCATTCTGCCAATAAGGTAAAATACTACATTTCACAGACTTCTTTGTAGCTATATGTGGTCAGATATATCTTTTGGCCAATATGGTATAGATAGTAATAATGGGTACAATCATGGAAAATTTCTTTCATGGGGAAGGAATGAGCATGCTTTCCTCCTCTTTCTCCTGAGGGTACCTAGAATGTGGATTTAATGGCTGCAGTTCCAGGTCCTAATTGTGGACCATTGGGCAGGCTAAAGATGGCAGAGAATAGAATAGGGTCCAGGACCCAGGTCACACCAGGAAGCCTCTGATATTTACTGCCTACCTCTTGGTTTCTTTTACAGCAAAGAAAATCAACATTCTATAAATTTAATACACTATTATTTTGGTGTTTAGTTTAATGTAACTAAACACAACCTGAAACAAAAATAAGAAAATAATTCACATAAGAACAAAGCCAACAGCAGACAAACATAAAAAGATACTCAACACAAATTAAATGTCAGGGAGATATTAGTTCATATCCATCAGATTGGCAAAAATTTTTTAAAGAGTGATAATAACCATGGATAGCCTGGAAATGAGGGGATACTTACAAGTAACTAATGGAATATAAATTTTGACTTTGATAGACTTTTTAGAATATTACCTGACAATATTAACAGAATGTTTAACCCAAATGTCCTCTCCTGGGAATCTATACCTTTGTAGAAAAAAATTAAGAGAAAGTATCAGATTTAAGGTTAAAATATACTTTCCTTATAGAACATGTTTCCTAGTGGTAAAAATCAAAATAAATATGTGATATCAATGTGTGCATGGTTGAATAAATTATTACCAGATTCATTAGAAGGAATTAAAAGGAATAAATTGAATGTATACTAGCTGACTTGGAAGGATTTCCATAAGGTATGCTTAAATGATCAATGTAAGCCCAGGTTTATGAAAGCAAATACTGATAACATATATATGTATAAGTGTGGGGTTTGAGTATGTTACCACAGACATGAAAAGCATGATTATAATGGAGAGGACAAATAAAGGATACATGAATAGACTATACAAAGAAAAGTTATTATACATAATAAATCCTGAATATAAAATATCATAGATGTGATAGAGAGCATAATAAAACATATGAAATTATAAATACATTGTCATGGATCACCTGTGGTAGGGATAGGGAATGATGTCATAAAGATGTGAGCTAAGAACAGAATGTAAGGGAAAGAAAAGTATTACCCCACCCAAAATGGGTCTACACAATGTCTTATATAATTTTCTCCTATTATCAAGAGGTCAGTAGATCCAGAAAACACATTTTGTAGTGTGTGTGTGTGTGTGTGTATGTATGTCAACAGTATAGGAATAATCAAGATATTAATGTTTATTCAACATTATTATTAAATATATTTTAATATAATAAAAAATAACATAACTATTTTTATAAGTTATCCATAATCTCAAGTTGCTTTATTCTCCTAAATAGTTCAAATCTCAAGTTGCTTTATTCTCCTAAATAGTTCAAAATTTACCTTAGTTACTTCAAATATTTTAAAAAATTAGAAAAGGATACTTGGATCACTGACAACTATAATGACATTAATACTTACAAGACATTACTATTTATATTGACCAAGAAATAACCAGTACCAAAGATCCTGCTTACAGTGGTATGTTATGCTGGATTTTTTTCTTTCCTTTTTTGTTTCATTTTAACTGAAAGATTTTGCAGCTTATTAGCAGTTATATTAGTTAACTTGTAAGAAAATTTGTTAATTTCCTGTTTGGAAAATGATACACTTCAGTATTTTAAAACATTTCTTGAAATAAACAAGTGAATCAGTCAAGCCACTTAATAACTTATCCTTAAAATTAATGGATGATGAATACAGCTGACTGACTTACACATTTACTTTAAGGAAGGATATCTCATATTTATCCTATGTTTGTTGAGACCATTTGAATCATGATCAGAAAGAAGACAGAAACCTAATCACTTACAAGAAGCTTATTTCTCCAGAGATATATCACATATCCCAGCTAACATAAGAGGTATCCCCTTTATTTTTTCTCTGAACACATTTTGAGAAAGGCATGAATTCCCTGTTGTGTACATAACCAAGAACTAGTAAAAAAGTGGTATAATTCTTCATACTTCTTGGTATTTATAGATTTAAAAACCAGGTGAGGAAATGAACTATTAAAAGGAATTGTGTCTGAAGTATTAACAACAGAGAAGACAGAAAGGAATATTTGTCAAGCTAGGAAACAAGCTTATAAATTAATAATATATTTTGTTTAAAAAATGTGCAAAGGATAAACTCTCTTAGCAACTGGTACACTGGGGTAACAACATATTGTTTTTAAAGCTTCCTACTTTGTTCAGTTGTTGTTGTTGTTGTTTAGCTATATAACATTTATTGGATATAATATTCTTAATGACTTTTCCAGGTTGTATTTACCTGTAGAATCCCAATATAAGAAATATATACAAAAGTAACAGACTGTAACATAAAAAGGTATGTGAAAAAATAGCAAACCAAAGCATTATACATGGATGAAGCTCTATAAAGTTAATGTACTGGTTTATGTATCTGTAAGTCTAATCTGTACTGTGCTGAATAGACTGTAGCCAAGTTTGAGAGAGTTATACTTAACATCTGCCACACACGTTCAAACAGACCTTCCCTCCAACCTGCCACTTTGGCCTAATAGAAAGTACCAGAGAACTGAGCTCCAACACTAGTTATAAAGCACTGGAATGTTAGAGGATTTGTCTTTTTCATTTGAAATGTTTCCCCTTCTCACTGCCCTACATATGAAGGTGCCATTACCCTGCCCTTCCTAAGGAAAATACTTCTGGGACAGCAATAGCATCTTATAATCCAGCCATTTAAGAGCTTCTTTCACATAAGAAAAGCTAGGAAAAGAAACTCTGCCTATAAAACAGTTGCAACACTCAATAATGGCTAGTGGTAGCCAAAAATTTTGACACAGAAAGTAATTTTCAGTTAGGTGATTCAGCTCTTCCAGGTTGAATATCCTAAACTCTCCCTGATCTTTCACATCACTTTCAAATTACATGGTCTGTGTTCCTTGCGATTCTCCTTCTATAAAGTAATTTTCAGTCCTCATTTTAGCATTTTAAATCTAGACAAAATAATAAATGCATGTGATCATTTTAACTTTATAAACAAGTGAATGGTAC